>NW_019398570.1:0-8279 GCF_000591075.1 Eurytemora carolleeae
AGTCAATCGCTCAATCAATCAATCATGCTATATTAGCTTTAGACGTACATTACTAGACTACAAAAATATTGTCCTCAAACGAGTAAAGCCTTTCTTATCATCTGCCTGTATCATCTTTAGGAGTGCTAATAGTTTAAGCAGGTGAATATTTTTTACATCTTTCAGATAATTATTTCATCTAAATGTAAAGTTTTTTTTGTTATAAATTAGACTATCAAAATGATTTTTCTACAGGAATTAACTCTTAATTACATTTCAAATTGGGAAGGTTAACCTAAAACAGCAGGCAATTATTCATTTAGATTCTGTTGATTTAATTTATTTCATAATCATGCATTCAAAAGCATTATTATTATCTTTCTTTAAGTCATCAGAGGTGCATATATATTAATTATGATCAAAAATTTATCTAAAAACATGGGGTCCATTTTTCATGTTTGTTAACTGATGTTAGTAAAATATGTGTTGAAAACTGCTTAAATATAAAAGAAGAGCTTAAAGAAATTTAAATTTCCTCTGTAAAATTTAAATTTACAATCAGGGTGACATGTGTTTGCTAATGTAGCTTTTATCTGTATCTGCTTCAAGTATCTATTCTCATACTTAAAACATATAAATGGTAAGAATTTTCTCTTTCTATTAAATTATTCAATCTAAGTGAAAAACTAGTTGAATATACTTCATATTTCCTGATACATTGATATTTCCAGGCGAATAAATTTTAAATAATTGTGGGAGGGGGGGGGGGGGGGTTTGATTTTTGAAGATTTTGGGGAAAAAATAAAAAAATAACATTGACTGGAGGTTTATTCTAAATTTTTTTTTGCTCAGGCTGATGTTAAGTTAACATTGTTTACTGGTCTGGTCACTACATACAGTAAGGATACACTAACTGAATGACAGACAATTTTAATTTGTTTTTGGATTGAGTTGAAAAGATTTTTCCTGCAAATCATGTAAATTTAGATTTTAGTGCAAACAATGACTTAAAGGTAAAAATTGGCTGTAGAAAGTTTATGTTTTTTATTCTTGTAAGTTAAATTACCCCAACCCTGGGTTCCTAACAAGAATCAAAAATTATTTGGTAAATTCTTAGAAATAAAATTTAACTGTTTGCACTAAAGAAGAACAATAATTAATTCTTAATTTTATAATTTAATTAAATAATTAATTAACCACAACCCATAGTTTAAGCCAAAATTATGAAAATTTAGATCCTTCTTTTCATTTTACACCATCTGCATTGTTGATGAGAACATACATGATCTTTAGCTAGCATAACTAAACACCTGAAACCCCAAGTACCATTTCTTTGTGTTCCTGTCATTTTTACGAGCTACAAAAACAACAACAAATTCAGCTGATTTTCTACTTGAAAAAGGTAAGCTATTTTTTTTTCAGGGGAATTATTCAGACAAATTACCCATAAGGGGGAGGGGGGATTGTGGTTTTCAAAATGTTTGGGAAAATTAAAAAAAAGTCATGAAATTAAAGGTTTTATGGCCTACTTCACATTTTTTGTTTCAATTTAATTTTAAATTAAATTTGTTTTTTTAACATAGTTTTAAAAAGAGCAGGGAATTTTTTTCTATGACAGTTGTATCTTCTTTTTAACTGATCATACATCTGTTTTTTATTCTTTTTTATAAATCTACACATTCTATTCTCTTGTAGACAAGGGAAAAATGCATTTTGACACATATTTCTGATTATTACTATCTTGTTTATGGATGGTCTGACTAAGCATTTCAGTATTTCAGGATTCAGCGTTCTCAGTGCCTATGCTTAGCTAACATTCATAAAGCCTACATTTTCACCCTTTTACACCTAAAAACCTTTCTGCATCTTTCTGTTCCTGTTAAAGTATAGTTCCTACTGCATGTTTTTTGAATCTATATCTTGATTCTTTAGATTGTCATGTGCTGGTTTATCTGGTCTTCAACAGCTCTTACATATCCACATCACTACAAGGAAATACAAACAATTCCCCTGAGGATCTCAGGTAGAATTTACACATTGTTGAACAATTTTTGTTGAATTTTTGTTTGTTAAAAATCGTTTTTTTTTGGCAAGAATATTTTTCTTCTAAATAACTTAAAAATGTCAAGCATTGGAACGTTGAAACTTCTTTACTTTTTCAACATAATGGTTGAGAAAATTTGTTTGGGCAATTTTGGTTATTGCAAGTTTTAACCAAATATAAAAAATTCTTAATATTTTATCAAACTTAAATTCTATCAAGCATAGCCATGTTCAAATGGAGAGTCACTTAAACTTATGTTTATTTTTTTTACATCAACTTAAGTTCTGGGATTCACCATGTGAACAGTTTAGGTTAAAAAAAATACTTTTTCTGGTTTAATATACCAGTTGAGCAGGTTTATTAAAACTAACTTTTAAAATGGACAAAAGTTCAAGCTTATTCTTTTTCTAGAAATATTGGACAAACACAGAGAGGAGGGTATAACTCTGAAGAGGAGGAACAACTAAATGGTAAATATTAAAAATTATGATAGTAAGGCTTAAAAATAATATCCTTGGGAGTAATGTGAATACGTTGCAACTGGCCAAAGTAATCTGAAGATCTATGTAAAAAATAAACATAAAAGGGTGAGATATCCCTGTGATCAGTGTGAATATGTTGCTACTGGTGTACAGCGTCTGAAGTTAAACATTGAATCTAAACATTAAGGAGTGAGTTTTCTTTGAGATTAATGTGAATATGTTGCTACTGGTGTACAGCGTCTGAAGTAAAACATTAAATCTAAGCAAAAATTTTTTTTGCACACCTGCCTCAATTGGATTTTATTTTTGTAAAATGAAATAAAAAAGGTGAGTGGGTATTTTCACTCAGTCAATCAATCAATCATTTAGTCAATCGCTCAATCAATCAATCATGCTATATTTAATATTTCTTTTTACTTTCCACCATTTATCGGAACCTCTCCCCCACCACTTCTGTAATAAAGGTAAGCAACTAGTTTTATAAACAATGATGTAATTAACCAAAGAAATTAATTAAAAACTGGGAAAATATGATAAAATATGCTTTTAAATGAATTTCTTCAGTTAATTACATCTTAGTTTATAAAACCTTTACTTACCTTTGTGAAAAATTATAAGTAGAATACTTATTGATTTTACAGATGGAAGCTCAAGTATAAATGATCTCCCATTGCATATTATCTGAAAATAAAATTTAAGTTAAAATTCAGGTTAGTTATTACTACGCCGGATTGGATGGAAGTGAAGGCTTGAGGGCCGTACAGGCCCCGATGAAGACTTGGTGCCACGCCCCGTTCGTCTACCGCTCCTTCGCGAGCTCTCGATTCCTTTTGCGCGCGTGCACTCGTACCAGCTTCCTGCCATGCTCGTATTATTCTGAAAGTTTATAGTTTTAAAGGGACTATTCCTGACAATTTGGATGAATCATCCAAATTGCTGTACTCGAAGGAATTAGGATGGTTTAGCCAGCCTCAGACCTTACAGAAGTGGTGGGGAAGAGGCTCTGGTAAATGGTGGAAAAAAACAGAAATATTAAATATAGCTTGATTGAATAAGTGATTGATTGATTGACTGATTAATTGATTGACTGATTGAATTTTCACCCCTTTTTTATTTTGTTTTACAAAAATAAAATGCACTAGTATCCAGAAAACATATTTCTGACATTTTTAAAGTTCCAACTGCATGTTTTTGAATCTATATCTTGATTCTTTAGATTGTCATGTGCTGGTTCATCTGGTCTTCAACAGCTCCTATATTTCCGCATAACTACAAGGAGAAATCCTGATATAAAATCATAATAACCTTATGTATTTATAAACACCTGATATTCTTTTGACGGTGATTAAAGTTTGTGTTATTTCAGTATTGACCTCAATAACTTCAAATCAAAAAATGGCAGGTCAGTTCAGATATAGATTTACCAACATTAAAGCAGAGACAGTCTTATTATTATATAGCTGAAAATAGGTTTTTATATTTTTTCTCAAAAACCAAATCTTTTAATGCAGATATCTGGATTCTAAATACACCCTGAAAAAAGGTTCCAGAGCCAGGTCATGAAGTTTTCTTCAAGATAGACTGAAGTTTTAAGAAATTTAAATTTTTAGATTTGTTTTCTTATACCACTCATTTTGTTGTAGAAACTTAAGAAACTAAGATCCTGACCCATCCTAGGGATCTAACTGGTGGCTAAGTATTGAAACTAAAAGTATTTATTTAGGATGTAGAGAGTGTAGAGTTTTGTTGCGTGGGACAGGTTTGTTTTATATTCCTTTCCTTTCAAAAAAAAACTCTTGTAACAGAATGTGTAATTTCAAATGAAAAGAAATCAACCCTGAGATACATTTACAGCAGCACATTTGCTTCCATTTTGTCCTATTGCAAACAACCCATCCAAACAGTGTTTTCTGGAAAGCATAGCCTTAAACTAAACTAAATCCACAGTTTTTGACCAATTGGACTTACTCCAAACCATTTACTTTTTTTAAGAATTCAACAACTGTATTTTGTTCAGGAGTCTTCAGATCCATGAAGGGGGTTGTAGAAAACACTCCAAATGCCATTTTTACAACCGTTGATGTAAAGGGAGATGGGAATTGTGGGTTCAGGTAAAAAATTAAACATATCGCTTGAAAGAGGATTAAACTTTTCATAATTAGTTCATGTTATTGTAAAAAAATCCTTCAACATATTCATTTGAAAAACATAATGGTTCATACAACATAATCATTGTACAACCTATTAGTGTATTCAACATAATTATGTTTACAATAAGAGCGTCAATTCAACGCACTACATTTTTTAAATGGTTCACAGAGCATTTTTGAAAATCTTGATTTTAGGAGTCTGGCTGTACAGCTTTATGGTTGTGAAAGCAAGGGAGAGGATCTCAGGAGAGAGATCATTGGTTTTGCCATTGAGAAACATGGTAGGTTATTTTTGGGGGTAAATATATGGATTGTATTAACTATGGGGGTTTGCCTTGTATTCCTTAAAATAAAGCTAAGCATTTGTGGACACCTTTTTGTTTAGAAGAAAGGTTGAATTTGCTTGATTTTCATTTGTGGGTTTTGGGAGGTTTTAAGATTGTTAATCAATTTAGAAACTGAGAAGTTTGGCCTGGAGCCCTCAAAATTTGTTCATAGCCTTGAAAACTGTGATGGCCATGGAATTTGCTCAAGCAGGTATGATGACTATAGATCAGTGCTTAGAATCTGAACATTTTTAATTAAAAACAAAATTCTGATTTTAAATAAAAAATTGTTAGTTGATGAAATTCTTTGTCAAAAAGTTGGCAAAAAATTAAGTTTACATTTTTAGGCTGTCTGGTCCTCATAAAGGCCTCATTCTACAGAAGAATGGAAAGCTTTTGTAAGTTACTTATAATGTTTTTGAAAAATGAATTTTTAATATACTTTCATAATCAGAAAGATCTGGAACTAATTGGCAGCTAATCAGACGACTTTACATTTATATCTCTGGCAATTTCAAATGCTTATAAAAGGCAGATTACATTTGGAAATGGCAAAACTATGGCTATTTTGTGATTATCCTTTCATCAATCATACTTGTAAATTTAAATTGTAAAGTTGTCTGATTAATTATAAATTAATTACAGGTCCTTCTGATTAGGACTGTATTACTTAATTTTTAGTCTCGTCTCAACAAATGAGAGGTATTTGGCAGCTATGATGGATCCTGCTGTTTGGATTGGAGCACCAGAATGGAAAATGGCCGCTACTTATCTGAATAGATCAATTCTTGTGTTCTCTCCAGAGAAATACAAAAGCACAAGTTTAAGTAGCTTTTGGGTTGACTCATACCCAGCAAACTCAAGAAAGCCACCACTTGTTGTTAAAGACTGTAATGGTCATTTTCAGGTAAAAGCATCTTACTCTTTCGTTCATTAAAGTTGGGTTTACAGGGGTATATGTTCATTCTTGAGGGTATGCATAGTAGTTTAGCTTCTAATAATATCTTACTATTTTTGCTGAACAAATGCATGAATTCTTTTGGGAAGAAACTAGGGACATCAAATCACAACTTTCTAACATTTGGTACACAGGAGAAAGAGAGAAAATATTCTTTCCCTGTGTTTTTTTAAATGTGAGTTTGTTCGTAAAAAGTATTTGCATTGCTGTGTGTAAAAAGTATTTGCATTGCTTTGCTCAATAAATTTCTTTTCAATTTCAGGCTTTGAAGGTTTGCCCATCATATACCTGTCTCAAGATTTGTGGCCAAGGTTTGTCTTCTAACTTTTAAGAGGATTATCCTCTCTGAACCTTATTTTCTAGTTGTCCTAATAAAGAAAATTCAAGGGTTTATCATTTCAAAAGTAGCCCTGGGGGAAATAATTGAAAAAGTTTTCTACCCTTTTCCCATGTTTTTATTAATTATCCAAAATTTAGATAGGTAGGTAGTTGGGGAGATTAAATTTGGATAGGTAATTAAACCGCTGAAAAATCCAGAGCTCTGGCTACCTGAATATGTAAGTGTTTAATAATTTTTATTGATAATGAAATTTGAGGTTTCACAATTTAACCCTGAGTAGACAACCTTAACATGTTAGATGAGAAATTAACCATTAGTTTCAAATATTCACATAATGTTAAGATTTATTATAAACAACTACATGTGCTTAATATAGGCCCAAATCGACCTGGAAAAAGACAGAGAATGCAGTTAAAGATTAAGTCTCAATCATCTACACCCTCCCAATCACTTACACCCACTCAATCATTTACACCACCTGAATCACTTATGGTCACTCAATCACTTACACCCACTAAATCACCTACACCCACTCAATCACTTACACCCACTCAATCACTCACACTACATCAATCACTTACAGTAACTCAATCCCTTACACACACTCAATCACTAACAACATCTCAACCACTAACACCACCTCAATCACTTACATGCACTCAAACACTTACACTCACTCAACCATGCACACCCACTCATCCACTCACACCCACTCAACCACTCACACCCACTCAACCACTCACACCCACTCAACCATTTCCACCCACTCAACCATGCCCACCCACTCAATCACTTACACCTAATGAATCCCAGTTACATTCAACCTTTTCCTCATCTTCATCCATTCTTTCAAGTTTGCACAGTCATTCATCATCATCACACACTCAATCATCTTCACCCAGTTCATCACTCACACAAAGTGACACTGACACACAGAATCCATCACCTACCCAAACTCAACCATCTTTCTGCAACCCTCAACACACCTCCACCCCAGTCAAGAGAATGAAAAAGGTAAACAAATATGCATCTTTAATTAGAAGAGTAAAAAGTCGTCATTTGATTTGTAGTAACTTCTTAAACCCAAAACTTTTAACTTTGTGATAAATAAGTTTAATTTTATGTTTGTCTCAGAAAAGACCTGGTTGCTTCTATATCCCAGGACTTCACTTCAAAAGATGGAATTCATTATCCAAATCTTCGAAGTATAGAAAGTTGAGCAAGGTGAATTTACTATAAATTGTTCAAATTATGATTCTGATCTTAAGGGAAAATTATTTGAAATTGTATGTTTTGTAATTTGGTTTAAAAAAGGGGTGTTTTCCTTAAACATCATTTAACAATTCTGCCCATCCCTCTATTTGTGCACATTTTTGTATATAACTAATTTATTTCAAAATTTATTTAATTAATATTTTTGTAGGAGAAACAACTACATAACTCTTCAAATCTTCAAATTTTCAAAACTTCAAATCTTCTAATCTTCTAATCTTCTAATCTTCAAATCTTCAAATCTTCAAATTTTGAAATCTTCAAATCTTCAAATCTTCAAATCTTCAAATCTTCAAATATTCAGATCTATAAATCTTCAAAGCTTCAAAGTTTCAAAGCGTCAAAGCTTGAAATCTTCAAAAATTCAAATTTTGAAATCTTCAAATCTACAAATCTACAGATCTTCAAGCTTCAAATCTTCAAATCTTCAAATCTACAAATCTACAGATCTTCGAGCTTAAAATCTTCAAAGCTTCAAAGCTGCAAAGCTTTTAACCCTTTCTGCGCTGGATTACAATCCTGCGAATTCGTTTCTCTTAGTACAGCAATTTTTGATACATAAGCTTCATCTAAAATTGTCAGGCATATTCCCTTTTGAACTTTAAAACGCGCCTGGTACGAGTGAGCGCAAAATGAATCGAGAGCTCGTGAAGGAGCGGTGGACGAGCAGAGCACGGCACCAAGTCTTCATCGGAGCCTGTAAGGCCTTTAAGCCTTCACTTCCATAT
>NW_019398571.1:0-8249 GCF_000591075.1 Eurytemora carolleeae
GCAATCAAGGAGAACCGAATGTACAAACTTAAAGCCTTGTCCAAACTATTCATTCTCCAACTGGAAACCAATCTGGAATTCGTCACCTACGACCACTCCGACCTCGCCACCTGTTATCAAACTGCAGAGGACATCATCAACTCCCTCTCCACCACCACTGCTGAAAACCCCACCCTCGTTCAACAACCTCGTGCTAGTTTCAAACCTCCTAAACCAACTACTCATCTACACGAGGATACTCTCATTTTCGAGATGAACCCAACTACTCCTCTACATGAGGATACTCTCCCTTTCGAGATGAACCCAACTACTCATCTACACGAGGATACTCTCACTTTCGAGATGAACCCAACTACTCCTCTACAGGAGGATACTCTCACTTTCGAGATGAACCCAACTACTCCTCTACAGGAGGATACTCTCACTTTCGAGATGAAACCAACTACTCCTCTACATGAGGATTCTCTCACTTTCAAGATGAACCCAACTACTCCTCTACACGAGGATACTCTCACTTTCGAGATCAACCCAACTACTCCTCTACACGAGGATACTCTCACTTTCGAGATGAATTCAGCTACTCCTCTCCACGAGGACACCTCTAATGGTCAACCTCCTGAAACCCCTCATCAGGAAGTTCAAAGATGTACAAGAAACACTCCCTGCAAACTACCAGGATGCATGATCTGTCAAACCCCTACTATACCAGGTTCCTCAAATTCACTGGTTTCTTCAACCTATCCTAACCCTCCTATTGAACCAGACCCTCTGTCCAATCCTGAGGTTCCAACCAACCCACTCGAACCTGATCCTCCAACCAATCCTAACCCTACGACCAATCCAGCTCACCCGATCGAACCTGACCCTCTCGCCAAGCCGGCCCGACCCATCGAGCCTGATCCCCAGCCTCACCTCAAACTCCACAGAAGTGAGGAATCTAGCTCCAGCTCCGAGTTCCAGACCATAGCCTGCTCAGGTTGAGTTCCATGCAGATCACATCGAAACTGAGCAACTGAATTGCATTCTAAGCTCAAACTAGAACTCCACCCAAGATCAAACACAGGACTACTTTTAAACAAAAACAAAACATTTTAATCGTATAAACACGCAAACTCAGCTTTCTGAATATTCCCCAAAAAAAATTAACATTTCCTTACCTTTCATGCAAATTTTCCCCAAAATAAACCAATGTTTCATGAATTACACGCAAATTCACACATTTCTATATCAAGATTAGATTATTCGATTCAATTTTAAAACAAAAAAAGATTTCCCTCTTTCCGAGTTTTAATTCCTTTAATTTTAAATTCGTTTGATTCAATTTATGATCGTGACCCGCCGAAATCTCAATTCGACCGCTCTCATCAGACAACAAGGAGATCACAACAGACTGTTACTTTTATTTGTGAATTAAGCCAAATATATGCAAACCATCACTGAAATCAATCAATAGAACTACACCCAGCATCAACGCAGGAATCGACTAATTAAACATTTTAATTTTTTTTAGAAAATAAGCAGAAAAGTTTCAATTCTAGCAAATTAATTTCCCTTAAAATTAACGATTCTTGAAGTCGAAGGAATTACTAGCATTTCTACTTTAATTTCAATAATGATCTTTCTGTTTAATTAATCCTTGCAATTTTAATTCTTCATTATAATTCATAATCGAGATCATTTCAGTTTGCTGTTAATTCTTATTTTATAACAGGAAAAAAACACAGAAATTTTCATCCTAGCAATCAAATTTCAAAAATGTGTACAACGTGAAGTTATTTACTACATTATTCTAACCTCATCAAATATCAGCTTGTTAACCAATGTATTAATTAATGTATCTCGAAGTATTACTTCTGTTTATTCAATCGATCAATCTAATACCTATCAATCATTCAAACTATGTGTTTAGTTATATTGTTAATGGTTTTCCTTTCATTCTCGTATGTTACCATAACATCCTCGAACCCCTGCCTGGAGCCAGTGTCAACCATTANGCTCCTCTCGGAGACGAGAAACCAAACCAAACAATTTCAGCCTGCTTTTCTTCTTTGTTCTCCGACAACAGAGTAAATGTGAACCATTTCAAAGTTAAACAAGAATATTTTCATTTAAAGAATTAGTGACTTTCATCAACATTTAATTGTTAATCTTTTCAGAAGTTTTAATGTATAAAAAAGCGTCTTCGGACTTTTCGACTGTTAACCCACAAATAAGCAAATAGATCGTAAGAATCTTTTCATTATAAATTTGTAAACCATTGTAATAATTATTTATCATTATTCATTTCATTTTTTTTTAGAAAATAAAGAGTTTTCTGCATTATCGATTTTGATTTGAGGGTTATTCCTTGTCTATCTGTTCATCGTCAGAATCTTGTTCCTTAGCGACAACAATTTAATATTTAGCAATTCATTCAAACTTGTACAGGGGCCCGGACCCGCAAAAGTTGGGACTGTAAAGACGACCTGAAATTCTCAGATATGACGCTCCAACACAAGTTTAAGTTAATTCTTAATTATTTTGCCTTGGATATAGTCTTTTAATAGCTTATTTCATGATTTGGCAAGGAAAGAAATCGTGAATTCAATTAATTCCATGCAGTCGTCTCTCATGATTCATCCTTTGTGGGTAACCCTGTAAAAGAATAGTTTTCAACCTTGCTCTGAATATATGATGATCAGTATTGGGTTCATGACTCAGGGTCTCTTCAGCATCTGCAGACATCCAAACTATTCAGGAAATCAAAAAAATATAAATTTTTATTTTTGAAACTATAAATCAATCTTTTTTCGAGTTAATTATGAAACTAAATCGACTCAGAAGAAAAATGTTTTTCTTGAATTTAGCTGAGATATCATTTTGGTTCGTCTTCTACCTTTTCTCTCTCACAGCAGGAGCAAGGTTCGATAAGAAGTTTTAAGTTATTCTTAATCAGAGGTTTTTTGTAGTCCCTAATGGTATGATAAATAAAGTAATAACGCAAAGCAAAGAAAATATCATTATATACGAATCATGACATATTTAAATGCGAAATGATTAATTAATTGTTTAGTATTTTGAATTGGAGTCTGGTTGGGAGTGTACTGCTGTGTTTACTATTTCAAGGTTCAACAGCTCTATCAGAATCCATAACATCAAACAAATATCCTAAATATCATAGGTATGTTCCATCCCTGGTATCCCTGGTATCCTGGTATACCTGATATCTCTGGTATCCCTGGTTTTCCAGGTATCTCTGGTATACCCGGTATCCCTGGTATCCCTGGTATCCTGGTATCCCTGGTATCCCTGGTATCCCTGGTATCCCTGGTATCCCTGGTATCCCTGGTATCCCTGGTTTTCCAGGTATCTCTGGTATACCCTGTATCCCTGGTATCCCTGGTATCACTGGTATCCCTGGTATCCCTGGTATCCCTGGTGTCCCTGGTATCCCTGGTACCCCTGGTATACCTAGTATCCCTGGTATCCATGGTATCCCTGGTATCCCTGGTATCCTGGTATCCCTGGTATCCCTGGTATCCCTGGTATCCCTGGTATACCTGGTATCCCTGGTATCCCTGGTATCCCTGATATCCCTGGTTAACTACAAATGCAAATGTTTAGATACAAGACTGAGGTTCCAAGGTTTCTGTGGATTTGGAATCCATTTCAATCCAAGTATTTATCTCCGTTCCTGGAATAATATTAACAACTATGCAAACAAGTTGTAAAAAAGGATGATTCTAAACAAACCACACAAGATGGTAAAACTTAAAATCAACCAACAAAATCAGATAGAACATGGAGAAAACCCTAATAAATGTTCAGAACAGGATCTTATAAGACTAATTGATGGAAAAATAATGACAAAAACATCTCAACCAATCTTGAAAAGACATATTCAGGTTTGTATCCAAAATACTAAATAAACCAGTGCTGGAGAAATTATAAAGTGACTATTTTCTGGTATATAATGTTTCTAGTCGAAACCCCATCACACAAACAACTTCTGAAGCTTTATTTAACATATTTAATACAAAAAAATAAAAATCGCATGGAAAATATTCTGTTTTGACGACAATGGGCAATGAAAACCAATAATTTAAAAAAGAAAGATTGGTTGGATGGTTAATTTGATAATCAATAACATGAGTATGAAGGCATGTATTTTCAATTAAATTGTGGCATACATTTAAAAAATCTAGATTCAAGCCATAGTTTAAATAAAGGGCAGACAAAAATATAGATGAACAAACTCAATTCGAAATAGTGCCCTAGGGGATGATGGAGTTGCATTCTAAGGAGCTGAAATCTCCTTAAATGCTGAAAAAGAGACTAAATTACGGTCCTCCAACCACCAAAAGGGCAAAAGAGTATTATTAAGGATATGACTGCATAGAGAAAGTATTTAATGATGAGAAAATTTAAATAAAACGTGATTAACCCTATAAATAAAGTAACAAAGAGAATTTGATTTTGTAGGTATTTACTGGTTTTTATTCTGTGTCCACTACAGTTCGTTTTAGATAAAAATGGGATTCAGTTCGATAAAAGAGACTAATGAGTGATATAAAAACATGAAGGTCATAGCAAACCTTTAGATTTTAACATTTTTAATCTTTGAATTTACCATTTTTAGCCCCAATAAATAAAAATCTGCATTCTGTGTGTTTTTTTAAAAACACCTTTTATCTGCTTTAAATTTCATTGAAAATATATTTTTCATATTTTCTCTGAAATGTGTGAATGTTTTTACAAGTTAGATAATATGTAATATCGAATCATACAATTCAGCAGATAGACATGTAGTGTAGATGTATGCAATATGTGATAATGAGTAGAAATCTTTAAGTTTTAACGATATAAAAATCGTTAACTTTTCTAATTTCTGTGACAAAATTAAAGGAAACTTTTAGAGTTTTTGAACTTCATATAAGGTTCCACATTCTTTACAAATTCATATCAGGTTTCACATTTTTTTTTTACAAATTCAAAATCATTTGTGGTGACTTCTTGTCCATATCGAGTCATTCAGCCTTTTAATCATTTGTCAACAAAATAGAATACTTTCACGGCAAACTTTATTATATTCCATATTAGATTGAAGTAGACTTATATATTTACAATCATAACTCCGGAAAAGCTATGGAGAAGAATAAAAGAGTTTGAATTCAATGCAACAACAAAAAAAAATTTTCTAAAAGTTATGCGTAAAATCAAAACTAGAGGAATTACCAAGGATGTAATGCAAGGAAAGTTATTTCAGAAGTGTACACATCTTTTGTACTGCAGTGTTCTGTCTCTGGGCGGTAATGTAAACACAAGACGGATGTCAAAGCCTGACATGGGATCCATCTTTCACATTAAAAAAATCAATATTCTTGTTTCAATGTGTACGCAGAGTATACACGACCGCAATTAACTTTCCTTGCATTACACCCTTGGGAATTACGAGGTCAAAAAGTCGCAGAAGTTAGCCTGACTAGACGGTACGACTATATAGTACGTGTTGTACCGGCACGGATCATGCAACTTTTAGACTGGTGTGCGCGTTCTGTTTGTCAACATCTCCGGTAATAGATCTGATATGAAGGAAGTGTAGTGTGTAAATCTGCTGATACAGCAGGCTTTGAACTGTTTAAATACTGCTGCTCTTAGCTTAATTATTCTCAGATAACGAGGTGTCATTAATTCTACATTTTCAAAATTAAAGAGAGCGAATTAAATCCTACCTGATGTTAATAGTCTATCAATAGTCTGAAGAACACGATACATGTTAAACAACTTTTAGATTGATAAGATTTCGACCTAACGAGATGGAGCTTTAGATAACAAACCCGCACTGTAAGTACAGGGTTATCCACAAAGGGTGAGGATTGAAATTACGTCCCAAAGTTAAAAAAAAAATAGAGGATGAGGGTTTAAGGAAAGCTTTTTTTAAAATTCTGTTAGATAAATAGTCGATCGTAAGTTTGAAATATCAAATAAGGCTTACGCCAACAGCTTGCAAAGATATAAGGATTAGAAACTTTGAGCTTGTGGCAAAGCTCAGTTCCTTTGATCTGTTGCTTTTGAAAAAAATCAATGTAAGCGGTTTACTAAATTATTTTGCAAAAATGATGCAAGAATTCACATACCCAAAATCCATAAATGTAAGAAAAGTTGGAAATAAATTCTGTACAGAAGTCTTTGAAGTCTCATTCAATGTGGGTCCCCCTGTATTTTGTATCTAGAGGTATATTATAAAATTTGTTCGAAGCACCCTGTATTTTGTATCTAGAGGTACATTATGCAATAACAAATATGTACGAAGCACCCTGTATTTTGTATCTAGAGGTACATTATACAATAACAAATATGTACGAAGCACCCTGTATTTTGTATCTAGAGGTACATTATACAATAACAAATATGTACGAAACAATTTCTAAAGATTAATAACGGCTCTGAACGGTAAATAAAAGGAATTTAAATTCAATTAAGATTTCAATTGTTTAAATATTCATGTAATGTAAGCCTCCCCTGTAATTATTTATATATTTGTATACCTATTCATATCACAATGTATACTATCTGAATATTATCTCCATTAATCTATCCATCTATTCTGAAATATATCTATTCTTATAATCTTTACTTGTTTGCTGATGGTATCTGTGTATTAAGGGGTCTAATATTTTTGTAATTTTAAAGAAACATTTTTTATTGATATGTTAACAATATTGGCAAAATATCCTGAGTATTGCATATTTGTCAATCAAAAAAAACAAAAATATCCTTATCAAAGGGACTGTACAAAGGTAATTTCAGGTAACTATCTATTTAAAGAGTGTCATGTCAATTTCTCAATGGTACCCTTTAAACCTTTATCTGAATAAGTTATCTCTGTTATGACTTTTAAATAGTCAATTGAACATTACACACTTATTGTTAATCCGGCTAACGTGCAATGTTGAGCTTGAGAATCCGGTAAAAGTGTACTGTTGAGAATCTGGCTAAAGTGTACTGTTGAGAATCCGGCTAAAGTGTACTGTTGAGAACCCGGCTAAAGTATACTGTTGAGAATGCGGCTACAGTGTACTGTTGAGAATCCAGCTAAAGTGTACGGTTGAGAATCCGGCTAAAGTGTGCTGTTGAGAATCCGGCTTAAGTGTACTGTTGAGAATCCGGCTACAGTGTACTGTTGAGAATCCGGCTACAGTGTACTGTTGAGAATCCGGCTAAGTGTACGGTTGAGAATCCGGCTAAAGTGTGCTGTTGAGAATCCGGCTTAAGTGTACTGTTGAGAATCCGGCTACAGTGTACTGTTGAGAATCCGGCTACAGTGTACTGTTGAGAATCCGGCTAAAGTGTACTATTGAGAATCCGGCTAAAGTGTACTGTTGAGAATCCGGCTAAAGTGTACTGTTGAGAATACGGCTAAAGTGTACTGTTGAGAATACGGCTAAAGTGTATTTTTGAGAATCCGGCTACAGTGTACTGTTGAGAATCCGGCTACAGTGTACTGTTGAGAATCCGGCTACAGTGTACTGTTGAGAATACGGCTAAAGTGTACTGTTGAGAATACGGGTAAAGTGTATTTTTGAGAATCCGGCTAAAGTGTACTGTTGTGAATCCGGTTAACATGTTCTGTTGAGAATCCGGCTAAAGTGTACCTGTAGTGAATCGGACATTTAAAGCTTTAAATCAAGGGTTACGTAAAATTTGTCAAGAGTCTAACTATAAGTGGAAAACTATTAACTATAAGTGGAAAACTATTAACTATAAGTGGAAAAAACAACAAAAACAAATCTCAAAATATAAAAATTGTCTTTAAACAATAAACATTCTTAAGCTAGCGAATATTTGCAGATCATATCTCAACCTATCTCAAACTATCATTTATTATCAAAGTTCATCTCTTTTTTCATCTAAAAAAACTTTTTCAATTTCTAGTGTTTCTTTCAAATGTTTATTTTGTAATTAGAAATAAAGAGGGTAAAGAGACCAAAGTTATTTTTCTTATTTTAACCAAAAAATGTTCGCTACTTCACAAAAGGGTCGTACTCTCCCTTTGTAATTGAATGCTTCTACAAATGTTCTTTAGTTATAATTAAAAGATTTGAAATTCTCAGATTTTGCACATTTAACACAATGGAATATTAATTTTAAAAATATTTTTCAAAATTGATACACCCTAGTATTGTGTAGTGTGTGGTAGGCTACCAGTTTTTATCCTTACATCTCATATCTTTAGGCTTAAATATATCATATACTCATTCATTTATTTA
>NW_019398572.1:0-8303 GCF_000591075.1 Eurytemora carolleeae
TCCAAATTATCCATTTTACAGTGTAAAGGCAAATTTAGGGAAGAAGACTAAAAAGTAAACATTCATATTTTAGATCTTAGCAGTTTCATTCTTTATAACTTATGATATATATATATAGTATTCTTCAACAAGACTCTCTAGTTACAGAGTGATGTATCTGATTCACAACGGTACCCTTTCAACCTTTATCTGATCTATTTTATTGTTTATTCTGGTCTATAGCATTCATATGCAAGTCACTTTTACAGAGATACCACATTTGTACATAATCAATCTTCAAAGTTAAAAACAAGAATATCATGATCAAGCAAAGTGTTGAAAGCCCAAGGTAGTGTTATATGCTCCATCTATAAATGGATGTTTACTTAAAATTACTATTCAGCGCTGTCCCTTTAATACATTTGTTTCTACTTGTAGTTTGAGAACGATTATGACTTTGAGTTCTCTCCAGACTTACCAACAACCCTGATTCCATCTAGAATATACAAGTAAGCTATATTAAAAACAATTTTTATTTCAATTTATTTTCAATTATGGAGTTTCCAGTCGGATTCCGTTGCGTTGAATTTTGCAGAATTATAAGGCTCACATTTGCGTGCAAGTAAAATTCACTTTTAGAAATTTGAAAATATTACCGAAGATCTGAGAATTTAGAACGAAAATCGGGATTTTTTTTATAATAGTATGAAGTAGGTCTACCTTCCTAGATCCACAGAGGTTCAACTATACTCACTTAACAAAACTACATTTTAATATTTATTCAATATTTTAGAGACATACTTTTCTCTACAATAGGATTCCAACTGAGTTTCAAGTATCGTCCTAACGAGGCACTTCTTATCTACTATCTACCAGCTTTTATACTGGTCAGTCCTCAATTAGGCATACATCTCATTTTTTAAATAATAATTTTTTTCCTAATTCATTATTTTAGTCTTTTCTTAAGGTTGTTATTTCAAATCTGTCCTTTCTTATAGCAGTTGATGGTGCCCCGGCCAGAATTAGCCTTGTCACTTTGGTAATATTTTTAGTTTTAAAACTCCAGCGAGCTTAATTTTACATTTTCTGAAACTCCAGCTAGCTTGATTTTACAATTCCTGAACTGAAGCAAGTTTGATTTTACATTTTGTTTAAAGCTCCAGAAAGAAAAAACTAACTGAATGCTCCAGCTAGAAACATATTTCTAAAAACTCCGTCTAGTAACATATATTTGATAAAACTCCAGCCAGTAACATATTTCTAAAAACTCCAACTTTCAACATATTTCTAAAAAGACAGCCAGTAACATATTTCTGAATACTCCAGCTAGTAAAATATTTCTGGAAACTCCAGCTTTTCAAATATTTGTAAAAACTCCAGCCAGTATCATATTTGTAAATATTCTAGCCAGTAACATATGTCTAAAAACTCCAGCTTTAAAAGTATTTGTAAAACTCCAGTCAGTAACATATTTGTAAATATTCCAGCCAGTATTATATTTGTAAAAACTCCAGCCAGTAACATATTTGTAAATATTCCAGCCAGTATAATATTTGTAAAAACTCCAGCCAGTAACATATTTGTAAATATTCCAGCCAGTATAANTTCTTATAACATTATATAGCATATAAATTATCATTTTTATGTGAAGTCACTGCTTGCTCTTGTTAATCAGTTCAACAGTCTGAATGGGGTTGCTCCTAAGGGAGGGAAGGGACCTACAGCTGCAGGTTAGTTTCGGGACTTCTAGGCGAGGTAAGGGACCTACATCTGCAGGTTAGTTTCGGGACTTCTAGGGAAGGGAAGGGACCTACATCTGCAGGTTAGTTTCGGGACTCCTAGGGAAGGGAAGGGACCTACATCTGCCGGTTAGTTTCGGGACTTCCAGGGGAGGGAAGGGACCTACAGCTGCAGGTTAGTTTCGGGACTGTTATGGTTGGAAAGGAAGCTACAGCTGCAGGTTAGTTTTTGGACTTCTAGTGGAGGTAAGGGACCTAAAGCTGCAGGTTAGTTTCGGGACTTCTAGGTGAGGTAAGGGACCTACAGCTGCAGGTTAGTTTAGGGATTTCTAGCGGAGGCAAATGATCTACAGCTCCATGTTATTTAGGGGCTTCAAGGGGAGGGAAGGGACCTGCAGATGTAGATTAGTTTAAGGACTTTTAGTGTATGGAAGGGATCCACAGCAGCAGATTGATATAAGGACTCCTAGGGGAAGGGAGGGATCTAAAGCTGCAGGTTTTTTTTAGGAACTTCTAAGTGAGAAAAGGAACATACAGCTGCAGGTTAATTTATGGACTACTAAGGTAGGGAACGGACCTGCAGCTGCAGGTTAGGGTTGCATGTGAAATACTTTACTCTCCATAATACTCTATGTAAACCATATCTCTTATTTTAGCAATATATCTTCTTACTTGCGTGTTCAGTAACTGCTTTTGTCTAGGTCTTAATATTCTATCATTCAGGTAATCTTTATATTTCAGTATGGCCAGCATATATTTTATATACGTACCATTACGTTTTTTTTTCGCAATATCGAACCGAAAAAAACGTGTTCTGCAAATTTTCGAAAATAATTGGATAGACATATTTAGTGTAAGATATCACTACCATACTGTTCTTTATTTTTATCGAGTTTCATAAAACGTATTGTGAATGTTATTTAATAATTTAAATAGTTGTAGCTTTCCTTTTATTTTATTTTATTATGCAAAAAGTTTAAAATTTACAACCTTAGATTATTTACGAAAAGGATTTTCAAAACCATTGATAAAAACGTTAATAAATGTTATGTAGTTAATAATTTGTTCTATCTTTAGATTCAAGAAGGACAGTTTGATGTTTAAACGTGTAAACCTGTATACTGGACTCACTAGTTCACTTAGTTTCTTATTATTCAATATTATTTACTGGCCAGTTATAGCATCAGCTATATAAATATACTCAAGGGATTGTATTTATTATTTATCACTATAGCTGTAACTTTAATTAACCTAATGAATAATATTGTTCCTGATAGTATTTCAATATTGTTTCATGTTTGATTATTTCAAATAATTTGTTTATTATAAATTCTAGCTTTAATCTAATTTATCAAAAAAAAAAAATGTGGGGGGGGAGAGGGATTTGGATTATAGGAGCTTTCCAATTCTTGTATATTTTTTACAAAAACTTTGAAAACCTCAGGAAAAGAGTTTGTTTTCTGTTTAACTTAAACCAAATACAGATTTATGTTCGATGCACAACAACTTTTGGTTGGGTTTCAGTCAATAAAAGTTTTGAATTTTCTTTTTCATTTTCTAAAGGAAGATGATAAACCATGATCATTAGCCACGGTAAGGAGGTATGCAAGCCTATTTTCTTTTTACATTTTTAAATAAACAAAAACAAAGAAAAGTTTAGCAGGTTTTAACAGATAAGCCAATTATATAATATGTATATATATAAATATTTTAGAGATATACAGATATACTTATATATATTTATATATTTGAAAATCTATATATTCCCAACCAGGTTCTTCTATAATTCTTTATATTTATCTTGTAAAGGAATAAAGAAATGCATAAACTCTGTAAACTTTATTCAGAAGAATTTAACTTTTAATGTTAAACATCAAACTTTAAATTCGATTTTTATGCTCATTCAATGCGCAGTATACTGCATTTAGCAATAGTTTAAAATACCAGGTTTATATATATATAAATATATCACATATATATTACAGTTTTATTTAATTTCCTGTACACATTAAAATAGTAAATTGTTTCTACATCTTTCTATATAAAGTTGTAATCTCTGTTAGGGTGCATATGTGTATGTTTGTTTTTTCGATCATAACTCAGGAACACCTGAACCGATTTGTCTTCAAATTTTTAATTGGAGAACTCGGAATAATCACGGGAATGTTCTCAGCTCGCTTTGTAGATTTTAAGTTGAGTGGGTTCACTTTTAATTGAATAATAGCTTAAATCGTTATGAAAGACCAAATGTGGGTAAATAATAAATATGGTTTTCTCAAAAATTAGAGGAGTTCCGATGTAAGAAAGTCGTATCGCATAAATTTTACCTCTCACGTATCATTTGCAGTGTTTTGATATATTACAGTTCTGTAAAATGGGTTGTTTCAATATTAACTGTGATTTCTTTTAAATGTCGACCGGGTAGTTTCAAAAAAAAGTTCTATATAATATGTTGTAATCTATATATCCTATAGCCTTTTAGTACGCTTCACACCGATCTTCTATTTTAATTGTGAACATGTTCTCTTTATGTACATCATAAAACAAAACAAAAAAAATCGTGGATTTTAACAAAAAATTTCGTGGATTTCGTGGATTTTCAAAATTTTCAAAAATCTAATGAAAATCGAATTTTGATGTAGACAAATATTAGAAATTTTGATCATTCATAAACCTTCACTGGGGAGGTCCCACACAAAATTTGGGCCTGATCGGTTCAGCCGTTTTGACTTTTATTGGATACAAACAAACAGACACCCAGACTAGCTAAATTTGTATATAGACATCGGCTTTTAGGGCGCTTCTCGTCCATCTTCTATTTCAACTTTTAATTGTGGCTTTATCTGTGAGCATCTTCTCTTTGTACAGTATATAAAAAAAAGTTTGCGGATTTTATAATATTTATCAGTTCTATGTCTTGTATTCTATTTTACAGTTTTTAAAATGTCTGGTGTATATTCTATGTGACAGTTCTGGAAAAAATGTCTTGTTTCAATATAACAGTTCTGGAAAATGTCTTGTATTCTTTATTACAGTTCTGTAAAATAATTTATCTATTATTAATAATAAATTAGCTATTTATCGCGATCAATTCAAAAAGCAAATTTCGTGGTATCTAAACAACGAGATCATTCAGAAAAAAATTACCAAAAAATGTTTTGTTGACAATATATACTTTACGTATAAAAGTATTTATGATTTCTATCTTAAAAAAAGTTTATCCTAAACAAATATGAATATTTAAGGTCGTCTCCATTTTAACTTAAATTACCCCAAGGGATAAAAATAAAAACTAGGAACATTTTATTGTTCTTATAAAGTTATTTTAATGTTTCCATCTAAAGAATGTATTTTCTTTTTTGATATTTACGAATTTTTCAAATTTGACAGCTTTTCATGAATCGAATAAAGCAAGGTTTATCTTTTTTGTTAATTCAATCATGAACAAACCTTCCATTTTTGTGTTTAAGATCTTTAGGAGAGCTGAGGTTGGATGTATAAAAAGTAAGAACAATTTAATCAACTTATTAAAACAACTTCTTGTTAAATATATAATAAACATTTTCCCATCAATGTTTAACAACAAATTAAATTTTGTTAAAAATAAATTAGTTTCACGGTTTCTTCCAATGTTAATAAAAAGTACTTTGCATTACATGATTCAGCGAACAGCCGACAATAGAAAATATTCCGGGAAAACAATAATACATAGAGATATATATGTATAATGTATATAGTAAATATGGTGCTGTCTAGTGATTACTAAGCATGAAAAGAATATGACATGTAAGACTGTAAGACTGTAAAGCCCAGACAACAATGTAATATCAATTCCTTCGTCTTATTCTTTTATTCATAGAATATTTAATGACTATTTTATATTACCAACTTAGGAACCCAGCTTTCCCTGGAAACCAACTTTTTTCTTTAAAAGTCAACTCAATCAACTGGATTTTTTAAACCGAGGTAAGAACATTACCGTAGTTCATGATTTCATGGGCTAGGATTGGACTTAAAACAGAGATTACTACTGCTATATATATATATATATATACCACTTGGGTGTCTGGCTAAGCCGATCGCGCCGATATTTTTGTGGGACCTCATGTGACCGCAGCTCAGGGAAGATTTATGGATGATCAAATTTTCAAAAATTTGCTTCTAACAAAATTCGATTTTTGAAAATTTTGAAAATCCGCGAAATTTTGTTTGTTTTTGTTTAATAATGAAAAAATGTTTAAGAAATATAGAGAAAGTGTGCACGAAGCGCCCTGTAAGCCTAGATTATTAAAAAAAAAGTTATATTCAAAAAGAACCAACAATGTTAAACTTAACAGATTTTTCTGTTCTTAATGATTATATAATGCATAATAATGGATTTTAAAATTATTGATTTTTTGTAGTCCAGCCGATTCAATGATTCCCTTGATAACTTTGCATGAGGTAAAACTACATGTATATCCTTGTTTTATAATTTAAATTTGATCATTTTCCATTGTGAGTTTTCTAAAAAATCAAATGGTGCATGGGTTTACACAGTTAACTAAAAAAAATTTAATTCTTAATTCTTTTTCGTATAATAGAATTTTTTTCCTGTATTTTTTGTAGTGAACAACTGAATAAGTCACAAAGATGTGTAAAGGAGTTGGATTTTTGCCACAAACTCTGATTTTCTATACTCTATATATCTTTACAAGTCAATTTTATGGACCTTTAACATTTAAAACTATGATTTCTGTTAGGTATAATAATCTAAATTTGAAATATCAAAGGTTAAACCATCAAGGTGTAAAGGTATAGGAATTTAACAATTGGAGTTTGTTGCAAAACACCTTTCCTTTACTTAATNTTTCCTTTACTTAATTTGTATTATGTTGCCCTGTTACTATAGACTCATTTCCTTTACTTAATTTGTATTATGTTGCCCTGTTACTATAAACTCCTTTCCTTTACTTAATTTGTACTATGTTGCCCTGTTACTATAAACTCCTTTCCTGCCACGGAAAACAATGATATATATATGAAAGGTTTAAGTTTTGATGTTGATTTGAGAAGATGGATTTCATTTCAGAAACCTCACCACAAACTTAAATTAAACCAAGACAGGGTTTCCAAAAAGAAAAGGATTATGTCTTTACAGGGTGTTCCAATAGAAAAAGGATCAACATATCAACAAGCAGGGTGTTCCAATAGACATAGGACCATCTTATCTATGTACTGGTGGTTCCAACACAAAAAGGACCAAAACATCTACATACACGGTGTTCCAATAGACATAGGACTAGCATACCTACACTGGGTGTTCCAATAGACATAGAACCAACATATATATATATATATACATGTTGTTTCAATAGACATAGAACCAAGCTATCTATATACAGGGTGTTTCAATAGATAAATGACCAATATATCTTTATATAGAGTGTTTCAATAGACTTAGGACCAACATATCTATATAGAGTGTTCCAATAGACTTAGGACCAACATATTTATAAACAAGGTGTTTCAATAGAAATAGAACCAAAATATCTATATACAGCGTGTTTCAATAAACATAGAACCAATGTATCTATATAGGGTGTTTCAATAGACATAGAACCAACATATCTATGTAGAGGGTGTGTTCCAATAGACTTAGGACCAAAATATCTATATACTGAGTGTTCCAATCGACATAGGACTAGCATATCTACACTGGGTGTTTCAATAGCCATAGATCCAACATATCTATATACTGGGTGTTTCAATAGACATAGGGTCAAAATATCTTTATAAAGGGTGTTATAGACTTAGGCCCAACCTATCTTTATACAGGGTGTTCCAGTAGACATAGAACCAACATATCTATATACAGGGTGTTGCAATCGAAATATAGGACCAATATATCTATGCACATGGTGTTTCAATAGACATGGAACTAACATATCTATATACACGGTGTTTCAAAATACATAAAACCACCACATCTATTTACATGGTGTTTTAATTGATATAGAAGCAACATATCTATTTACAGGGTGTTTCAATAGACATAGAACCACCACATTTATTTACAGGGTGCTTCAATAGACATATCTATATACAGGTTGTTTTAGTAGATATAGAAACAATATATCGATAAACAGGGTGTTTCAATAGACATAGGACCAACATATCTATACAGGATTTTTCAATAGAAATATAACCAATATATCTATATACAGGGTGTTCAAACAGACAAAAGACCAACATATCTGTATATAGGGTGGTCCAATAGACTTGTTTTAAGAGGCATAGGATCAACATATCTATGGGTGTTTTAATTCCAATATTATCTACAATTCAGAAGGTTCATAATGAAATAAGAGCAATTTATGTAAAGGCCGACTATTAGAACATAGAACTAAAATATTCTAAAAAGTGTATATTACAACTTCCAATATCTACAAACTAGACAATTCCCGCATAGAACAAACGACCCTGTTTTAGAGTCTGAAAACGACCCACACGACCCCAAAAACGGGCGCAGGCCCGACTCTGTTTTAGTACTAATAAAAGAGTCGTTTTTAGACCGAAAAGACCCTGAATCCGTCTCTCCTCAAA
>NW_019398573.1:0-8217 GCF_000591075.1 Eurytemora carolleeae
CGAAATATTGAATAAAATATACAATCTCAAATTTTACAGTGTGTAAACTTTAAATATACTTTTCTTTTTTAAATTTAAATTTAACAGATTTCTATAAAAAATTAGATGATGGCAGCTGCAAATATTTGGATTTTTTTCTAAATCTCCATTTTCTTCTTGTTGTTTTTGCATCATCCATCTTGATCGATTAGTTTTGAAAAAAGAAAAACTTTGTGTTACACTTAGTTTTTTATTCGTCTTGTAACTAGTCATTGTTGTTAACCCTTTTTGAGGTCAAACCTTTTGTGTGGAAAGTCATCTTGAGCCCTTGCAGTGGTTTCAATATCAATTGTGGGTACTTATAAAATTGAGGATGCTTGATCCCAAAACTAAAGGTATCACAGCAGAGTATAACGACCATTAGATATTAAAGAGGAAATACATAAATCAGTAGTTCTGCATTAGATGGTAATCAATGCTTGATCCCAAGATTTAAAACATAAATGTTTTGACTTCTTGGATAAGTTTTAATGAATTTGAGCTAGGTCCTCTAACTTTTTACTCTGTCTGGACTACTTAATACCAATGAGTTTAAATCTATAGAACATGGAAAAATTCTGAATTATTGATTCAAGATATGTGGTTGAACCATCTCTAGCCCTATCTGAAATTAATTTCATCCAGTTGATGGTCCAGTTTCAATGGAATAAGTATTTTAGAGAGTTGATTCCCTGGATTGGAACAAGCTTCTGGATCATCAGAGATATCTTTGGCGAGTTCAACTACTTCTTCACTTATGTTGTTGTGGTAACCGCAAGAGTAAGAGCATTTTTGCTGAATTGATAGTTTATGGTTAACAATATTTGTTTGATTTGTTGCTATTATTCTAATCATCATTAATTAATCAAGAACAATGGCTGATTGATACCATATTTAATAGTTGACTTTAGTTAGCTGCTAACATAAGTTAACTGCTAACAATAGTTAACTGCTAACAATAGTTAACTGCTAACAATAGTTAACTGCTAACAATAGTTAAATTTTCTGTGCTTAATTGTTGAAGATGTTGAATTGTAATCTTATTAGTTAGTACCCTTGGGAATCATGAACACTGTGTCCGAATTTAATGAATTTAAGCCGGGTCTCAAATCACCCTAAAACCGGTTTCAATTGAGCTTCGGCTTAAATCTTGAAAAAACTTCATACAATTTTAAGTGGAACCAACCATATTTGAGCCACGGTTTAAATTTAAGCCGACTCTCAAATTCTTTAAATTCAGCCTCGGGTTGATTATAACCCTTTCTAATTATTAACAATGCTTAACTATTATTGGTCTTAACTTCTTAATCCCAAGGATGGTTTATGATACAGTTATCAATCATGAACAAATCTAGGTTAATAATACTGTTGATTTGGTTTTGTGTAGTTTTTGTTTAACTCCAGCATGGGTTTATGGAATATGGTTACTCTATTTAGATTATGTTTAACTCCAGCATGAGTTTATGGGATATGGTTACTCTGTTTAGATTCTGTTTAACTCCGGCATGAGTTTATGGGATATGGTCACTCTGTTTAGATTCTGTTTAACTCCAGCATGGGTTTATGGGATATGGTTACTCTGTTTAGATTAAATTGAACTCCAGCATGGGTTTATGGAATATGGTTACTCTGTTTAGATTATGTTTAACTCTAGCATGCTATTATAGAATATGTTTACTCTGTTTAGTTTATGTTTAACTCAAGCATGGGTTTATGGAATATGGTTACCACAATACGATATTTCTACCTCTTAAACATCCTTATTATACAGGTATAGATTCAAATCAAATTGTTGACCGGCCCAAGGGAAGGTTTATGGAACAAAATTGGAGAAAAAAAAATTCTTGAAAAAAGTTTAATCTTTTTTTTAAATGCCCCAATTAGAAAAATCTGCTAAAATAGAAAGTTTATAATGGCCAACTTTCAGAGCAACAGTTAAAACCAAAAATTATTTACAGGAAAGGGGGCACACAGCAAGCTGAAAGACTAGTTTATAATTATTTACAGGAAAGGGACACACAGCAAGCTGAAAGACTAGTTTATAATGAAATTCACTTGAAGTCTATTTCTTTTAATAAAGTCAATGCAAAATAATGTTACTAAAAGTATATCTATATAGAATATAAAGCTCTTTGCTCATATATATATCATGTATGTATCTGTAGGATGTAATGAATGTATATAATAAATTCAAAGAACACTAATCCGCCAACTCTTTCCTGAAAATACGCAGAAAAAATACTGAAATATTCTGCAGTCGAGAACAGACCTCACTGAAGCTTGGTCCATGACAATTGGTCCATGAAACATTGTGCATGAGGATGTTTATCTGTTCTTCTGATTAAACAATAAATTGAATATATATATGTATACATGTTAGCTATAGCTGGCCAAACGGCTGTACCAAATTAGCTGACATTTTTGAAAGATGGAATTTTTTTGGATAATTATTATTTTTTTCAAAATTAGAAATTTTTAAAAAAGTTTTATAAAATTCCATAGGCAATGTCGAACATTTCAGGTAGTACCATAGGAACGCTAACCAGCTGCTTGGTCATTTTCCATTTATATGATTTTTCTGCATTACAAATATTTTATCAGTGAAAAAGAGTAGAAACTAATGTACTTTGTTTGTGTACAGAAATTTTCTCCGTTTAACAACAGTACAGTTTGCAAACACCAACCAAATCAAGACAATCTTTGGCAGATGAAAAATTCAGAAAACGGAATTAAAATGTTTAGAAGAGAATAATATGGAAAAGAACAAATGTAAAATGAACGATCTAGATAAAGGTCCTTGTTGTATATGAACATGGAAGGAACTATGTCAAAAATTTATAACATTCCTTCATATGAGCTCTCTCTTAATTAATGGTGTACACACACATATTTCTATTTCAGGATATTTCCGACGCAAGTATGCTGAAATTCGGAAAACTGGTAAATGTTCGTTCTTGACATATTATTTACTGATTCCTATGACAATCTATTAAAAGACAATTTTTTGACACTTGCAGAACAATTTTTGTATAAAATACTGGTAATTTCTTTAAATTTTTGTATGTATTTTTAAGTTTAACAAATGAGACAAATTAAAAAAGTAAACCAGCATAACTAATTAATATCAAAATGACTCTGCAAGTGTAGAATTAAGGATATTCATATTTGAAAAATGTCCCTTTTTATGAAATTTTTTTGGAAATAATTATTTTCTGCCCAAATTGGCTAGTTTTTTTGTGCCAGAAAATTGTGAAAAATTAAAAGCAAAAATTTTTTTCACAAATGGGGCACAACTTACACGAACATTGTTAGTTCAATTTGTGTCATAAAATATGAGAACAATTGAAAACTAATAATAAATGCCAAGTAAGCTTGCAAATAAAGTGAGCAGAGTAGCAGAAAATTATTATTTGCGCAAAATTTTGTTGAGCTTAATTGTACATTAAGTTTGTGACAGTCTGTACCAATTGCACAAGCAAATTTGCCCAAAATTTCAAAAAATTTGCCAGGAGGGAAATCCTGCACCTGGAAGTCTTTTAATCTAATAATTTAGGTTATCTTGCTTCATGTGCTGGGATCAATTTGCTTTGATTTGATCATGGCTTGGCTAGATGTTTTCCCCCTTATGGCAAAGGTAACATTGGTTTTAAATCCTGATGAACTCTTTTTACTTTATCTCTTATCTCATCTTTTTGGTTATAGAGAGTCTAAAACTAAAGAATTTTTTGATAATGAATTCAAGGTTAAATTAAACTTAATCCAAGACTCTTATTTCTTCATATAATGGGTCATATGATTAAGTAAACGCTGCATCATTGTGTAGAGAATCATGATCAATTGATAGAAAATGCTCGTATTCTGCAATACTGGGGTTATGTATTTAACTTGTTGATTTAGGTGATTAATAAATATTTATTGGTAGCGTTAAGTTAAGAGTTAATCTAAGTTAACATTTAAGTTCTTACTATTTGGGTTTTTAATTCTGGAAGCTGTATCTTCAAATCTGCAATTATAACAGTAATAAAATTAGATTTTCCACAGCACATCTGATAGATATGGCCTTAACACTTTAGTAGATAGTGTTATTATTTATCTCAGTATGTGATTAATTTCAGGGAGGGATAGTTTATGCAATGGCATCTGAGGAACTATTCTATTCTCTACCTGAAGTTCCCCGTACTCAAGCATTAAGCCAAGGAGTTATATGGAGAGAGAAACATTAAAGAACAGTCAACATAATTCCCGGTGACATTTAAGAGTAAAAACTGTTTAACCTTTATCTTTGGTACTTTTTCTAATTTTCAATTTCACTGAATATCATTACTCAACAATCTAAAATTGAGAACCATCATCATAACTATACAAATATCAAAGATAATTTATTATTTAGATCGGAAAGGGTAAAAAAAGTACACATTGTGAATAATGCAAGTAAATCTTTAACTCAATGGTCGCCTAAAATTACATTATAATTGATTCCTTCTCCTTATAATTACCATGACCATAGGAACTTACATCTTGTTCACCATCATCTACCAGGTTAAATTCTAAACCTTATTCTTATTAACAAGCAATGTTTAAACTGTAGGACCCTTAAACTAGTAAATTATAAAGAGACATTTATAGAGTCAAAAAAATATTTATTTTGTCTCAAACAAATATCAAAGTGTGACACATGTTTCTACATGCATTTTTCAAGGGTTTTCCACCCTGTACCCTATAAATAAAAAATAAAAAATTTTAACAAAAAATCCTTTAAATTAGTATTCATGAAAAGTCACAAAATTTCACAGTGATAGTGTAAAAAATGAAAGTGCTAGGACAAAAAATAGCGAGTTCTAACCATTAAATAAAAAAATGTCAAGTATACTGTAAAATTCAGCAAGCAAAGCTGGATCTTTTTTAAATGCTTTAGCTTTTAGTTTTAACGGAAAGAATGTAATGTCCATTAACTGTGCAAGCTATTAACAGTTGTTTTCAATATTAATAATGTTAAGGGTCTTCCAACACTTCAAAATCTCCTTAAAAAAATCTTTCATGCCTATCAAATTGGATTTAGTGTACAAGCCGCATCACCAAATTACAAATAAAATCTTAAAAAGATCCATCAAATATTTAAAGAAAATCAAAATACATAAAAAAAAAAAATTTTTGCTAGTGCGATGCAATTTTACCTGAAGAAACGAAAGTTGCCATTTTATAATATACCATTCGTTTTGTTTTGTTTTTAACCATTAATATTTTTTTAAATGGCTAATCTCACTTGGACGTCCCATGTTTTCTTGATTAGCCAAAATTGTCAAGGGTACTGTATTAAATAGGACATGCCACTTTAGATAATAATGGAGGGTAACCAGGAATTACAACCACAGTCCCTTTACACAATATATATTCTGAGAAGGGCTATTTAGGATTTTAACAAATTTTAAACTTGAAACAAAAGTCAAGTTGGACCAAATATTTTACAATTACAAATTTACAGATTTCCAATGAACCAGATTTTTGTTGATTATGTCTTTTTTAAAACCATTTTTTCATTCAGTTTAAGATATTACATATATTTTCTATTTCTTGATTAAAACAGTTTTGAATTTATTCAGATAAGCGTGTATCTTGTGAAATGGTACAAATTCAGACAGGTGGTTTTTAATTTGATGATTTTAAGCCCAGTATAATGTTGAATGTTACACAGATATATGAAATGAATTTAATTATTTGCTTGTCTTTGTATGTTTGCCTGTTCTTTTAGGGATTTTATTTAGATTTATTAAATAAAAACAAATTAAACATTATTTGGCAAATAAATAAGGACAATTTATCCCTCTTATTACTGCTTATTACTGTATGCAATTGTTCACAGTGATATTCTTTAAGAACCAGAATTTCTTAACATTTCAGAGAAAACTTGAAAGTTGTCTTTGATCTTTAAAATAGACATTCATTTATTATCCTAAATTTAGCAATATTTGTAATGAAACAAAATCAAAAAATAATTCCATTTCTTCCATTTCTAAGATGTTGTCTGCAAATTTTCTGCATTGACATTTTTTTCTAAGAACTGAACAATCTGTTTGATAATTATTTTTACCATTTGTTAATGGAATCTTTCTCTATTTTCAAAAACTTGCTGTTCTTTAAAGGATCGTTGCTCAGCTATAGCTATAACTTACAAACTAGCTACTTCAGGTGCTGAAAACTGAGGCTGCCTCCTCCAACAAACCTCGCAAGAAAACTACAGCAATTAGTGCTCTAGCTAGCATCCTGGTCATGGGAGCTGGATGCTTGTTTTTTGTAAATCATTTCTATGTGTAAGATGTTTTAATACTAAATTCAAAACCTAATTTCCAGGTCAAATTTTTTGTATTCTTAATATTTTAAGAAATTTCCTTATCTTCTGTGGTCTCATGTCAAATTTAAAGAATTTAAGCTCCATCTCAAATTTAAAACACAGCTCAAACATGTTTTGTTCCACTAGACATTGTATTTAGAGTTTCAAGACATAAGGTAGCACTTAATTGAACTGGTTTTATGTGGTTCAGCAATGGGGTTTAAACTCAACCTCTGGTGTAATGGTTAAAACTTTTATTTATGATGTCTGTTAACATCAAGAGAGCTCAACAACCATTAATCATTTGACCAACATTTAAATACACTTTTAACTCCTTTCCTTGGCCATTCCCAGCACGAATGAGGTATTCTGCACTAATGTTAAGTCATTAACTGGAAGGGTAGTCGCTAAGTATTAATCCTTGTTGATTTAAGATATACAGAATTTGGTTTTCAATGATTCTTCTAAGGGTTCTAAATATGTGTAGAATTTACAACAGCAAAGAGGAGAACAAACCTATAGCGTCTACACATCATGACCTGGAACCTCTATAGTCTTTCAAGAATATCACCAATCTTGTTCTAATTGATCCAGTAAGCTGAATTATATTGGATTCCTTAACTTTTAGCAATACTTACCAAGCTGTTTGACCTAAAAACTAATGTATCTTAAATACAGTTTGATTTTAAACAATTTTTCCAGGTTTCTTGGAACAATGCAACTACATCATCCTCTACTCAGGCTTAAAATTGAACATAATATTCTTTTATTAAGACCTCAGTTGGTAGAATCAAACCTGCAAGAGAAACAAAAATGAAAAAACAAATCATTTTCTTTTAAATGTTTGTTTACAAATGCTTCCAAAGTGTAGTTTTGTACAAAATAAGATTTGGTGCCAACCAAATGAAAGTTTACACATTGCATGCAAATAATCATTTTGTTATGAATGGCTCATCTTATTTGCACATCTGCTGATCAGTCCTTTTCTTTGGTTTGTGCAAACTTTTCAGGGGGGTTATTACATTTTGCATGAGAATTGCCAGTAACCAACAATAGGAAAGAATTGAATTAAAATTTACTTAGATATTAAATCTTGGGAATTTAATGTTCATGAGTAAAATGCAAATAACTTAAATAGAAATAAAATGTACAAATCTAAGTTTCTTGTTCATATTCAGCTTACTAACTCTTTCCTAAAAGCAAAATATCTAAGAATCCTTTTCCTTTCAGAAAACAATAACTTAAGAAGAAATTTAACTCATTTTTCGTAGCCTTACCCAAGCAGCCAAGTTAACATGTTTGTCTTTAACATTTCATATACAAATTTGAAAAAAGTTATCTAAATTAACTACAAAAAACACAGGAAAGAAGTTGGAACTACCCTATTTGCCTCCCATTCCAGTTTGATCAAATGTTCAAATTTTTTTTCTGCTGTTCTTTAGAAACTTGACTATGCTACAACATTCAGGAAAAGGTTAAAAGGTTTTAATTTTTAAAGATTTTGAGTAAAATCTTTCCTACTAAACAGGTAATTTATGGTTTCTGCCAAAAATCAAAGTTTAGGGTCAAGAAAGTTATATTTTAAGGTTTCAAAAACTTTTTGAAGAATTGTTTATTTCAAACAAAATTGCAAATCTTAAATGTTTTGAAAATTTTTTTTTATTGATATCATTTTTTGGGTTCAGCAGATTTTTCAAATTTATCTAAGAGAACTATTTCACAGTTTACCCATGGTTCATTAACTGAACAAACTAAAAAATCAGATTTACTGATTTCTTTCATAAGTTTTGCTCAAACCTTTTGCACTTTAAACACAGAAGATGCAGACCTTGCACACTAAGATATGGTCTCTTTGTGTTTGCATACCTTGT
>NW_019398574.1:0-1783 GCF_000591075.1 Eurytemora carolleeae
TTAAACTTACAAAGTTAAAAAATATATCATGTTTTAAAATCACATCCTTTCTCTACGTGGCTTCTGGAAAACTCCCCTTTTCTTTCTCCTTGCCGAGAGAAGTTCTCTAAGGAAAGACGACTTTCATAGCCGCCACACACTTGTATTAATATGAATTTTCATATACATGAATTTTCATATACATCTGACACAGTTTTATATCAATTTCTCGAGACAGGAAGATCAGATATAAATATTATGGGTCGTGATCAAGCGCGTATACTCCCTTTCATTTTTCCTTTACAGTCCCTTTAAGATATATGTATTAAAGATGGTAAGAGAAAATGCTTGAATTTTACTTAGATCTTTCTGCTAACATTGCCGAAAATCGTTTTGCATAATCTGAAAACTTATAAATTTACTAATATAAGCAAGTTTAATTTTAATCTCTAGAAAATATGGATAGATTAATTTCTACTTTTATATTTGTTGAAACCCTGAAAACAAGAACTAAAATTACCTGGTACAAAATGCACACCAACTCAAGTAGAACAGGAGATCTGAAACAAATTATAGAATTTTTCTAAAATATTTCCAAGGACTTTCTGGTTAATTATAAGGACTGTCGGCTTCCATATTGAACCTCCAATTAAAGATATAATGCCTTCTTCAAAACTGTATCCTTAAACATTTGTCCGAGGAAAAAGGACGGGGTGAGTGGTTTATACATAAAAATGACTTTTTCCAATAAAAACACGTCAGGAAAATTAAAATTTGTTTTCCAAGATAGAAAACGTCGATACTCAATGCTACTCAGATTATGTTTAAAAGACTCGGTCGCAGGGTGCAAATGAAACTACCCTTATTTAGGTCAGGAAGACGACCTTTAAGCTATATCGTGTATTTGATATTTTTAAAGGAAATAGTTGCACTCTTTATATGGAGGGTCATTTAACATCACGTCTACAGTTCTTTAATAAATAAAGAAAAATAAAACTTTTTACCTTCTGAAAAATTCTAGAGAATCGTCATTACCCAGCAGAAGTTTCACCGTCTGAAAATCCCCTAAACAAAAACAAAAACAAAAACCAATGCGTACAAAAAAAATACTGAAACGATAAAACTAAGTTTCTCGTTTTGTAAAGAAAGGGATATTTTTCAACTTATATTAATAGGATAATTCAAACATTTAAACTATCCTTTTTTTATTCATTCAGTTTTTTCAATGTAAATTATGAAGTACTTTTGAAGCTTTGCACACTTTTTTAAGCAAAACTTCATGTGACCATGTATTTATGTAGAATGTATTGTACGATTTAAAACCTGCTCAACCTATGGTTGGTCAAGGTTGACGGAGAAATCCTCGTTTTTGTAGCAGAACATTGAATGCCGGGAAACTCGATTTTTAGTTAAGATAAAATGTATATCTTAAATGATCAAGCCAAAGTTTAAAGGTCAACGTTGTGAATTTAACATGCCACTTTACAAAATACGTCTACACTTCCATAACCTTGTATCAATAATAATATCACCTGGGCAAAGTCTCAGTTCTTTATGAAGAAGCTCAAGCATTGCATCCTTTTTTAGTCCTCTCAGTACAACATGCTTAATAAACAAAATATAAGAAACTATTCATTTTGTGGTACAGGGTAAGGCACAAGGGAGAATTTGAAGACGAATTTTAACTCTTTAAAAATATTGATCTAAAGGTTGAACTTTGGGCAGGTTCTTCCTTCAATATAGTTCATTAATGTCGTAGACCTCATATATTTTAAACTTTAAGCTCATATCAGCCCCCCCCCCC
>NW_019398574.1:2276-5383 GCF_000591075.1 Eurytemora carolleeae
TATATATATATATATAAATATACATATATATACATAATGTCAATGAAAAAAAACAAAGAAATAACATGCAAAAAAATTTGAATTTTGAAAATGGTTCAATATTCGACTTGGATCGTAAAAAAAGAAATTTAATTCCAAACAAATCATTCAGATATTACAAACAATAGTCATCGATTATTTTTCGACACATTGGGATATAGTTTCGAACATTCCTGGAAAATATGAAAATGTCGTCTCCATTATCAAATATTCTCGAAACAGGCTCGCGCATTTTTTGCTGCAGAAACATTGGAGATATTCTTAGAATTAAGCACTTTTCAAGACAGAATAACGACATTAGTTTTTGCTAGTGTTTCAAGTAATTATAGTTTCGAACATTCCTGGAAAATATGAAAATGTCGTCTCCATTCTCAAATATTCTCGAAACAGGAATAAATGTTTTCAAAATTTACTATCAGATCATAAAAAATAAAAGAATATTATGAGATATCAACTTTATATGAATGCGTCGAAAAATTATCGATGATTATTGGTTGTAATACCTGAATGATTTGTTTGGAATTAAATTGATTTTTTACGATCCAAGTTGAATGTTGAAACTTTCTGAATTTGTTTGGAGGCTGCGCTACGTTCTTCGGTGTATGAGTCGTTTTTAGCATTTTTTTCCTTAGAGACGCAATAGATAAAAGTAAGATTGGAAGCGATCAAAAGCGCTTATTTTTCGCCGTAAGCCCATACCCTACTTTTTTGCGAACAATCCTTTTATTCTAAGCAATCCAAATACGTTACAATAAAATTATCAAAATTATCAAAATTTTGGTTTCGCGTAAAGTAATTTCTAATAAATGAAAACTCCTTTTCGCCCATATCATGTTTGGGACATTTTTCGGACATATTCAAAACTGTTTTTAATCCACCTTGCACCCTAGCCATTTAAGTTAAAGGTCTATTTTCTTTTCATAGCAGGCTTGAATAGTTGGATTTGTATTACAATTCCCTATCTCAACTTTAAGGGAAAACTCATAGGATGTATTAACCTTGTCAATATCATGATCTAGAAGTGTTGTTGAATCCAGCAGAACAACCAGTTTATACTTCTAAAATAAACAACTGTAACAGTTTATAAATACTTCAAAAAAGCCTTTTTTAAAAACATGAGTGTATTTCTATTTTCTTTTTGTCTTGTCATTCAACATAATTTAGGTTAAACCTCATAAAAAAAACTTTAAAAATTTTGGTTCGGAAAAATTTTTTTTGTTGAAATTTTTCTCTCTGTGATTGGTAAAATGGGATTGAAAGTGGAAGTTCTCTGACATCTGAATGGCATGTACACTAGGCATGTACATTGTACAGAACAGTCTGAAACTGAATAGACAAGAAATAAAACATTATCTGATTAAACTATTATGATTGTTTTCCTCTAGATATGAAGCAGATTTCCCCCAATCCAGTGCTATTTGTTTCAACAGGCACAAACTTGGTTCACTTTCACCCTCTGCAAAACAAATATTTTTGTTTTTTATTTTAACTTGATTTAATTTTTATCTCCAATCTGAAAATGTCTAAAAACAAGATTCAATACCGTTCGTTTTAAATTTTTGTCCTAAAACGATTTTTATAGAGACCATTTTTTTCTCTTCTTTATTTTTTTTGGTGTTTGGTTTATAGCCCAGGTATATATTATTATTAATAGTCATGATTTTTCCTGTCTTACCTGGGGTACACACAATATTTCAGCCAATTTGATCTTGCCGTTTGGACAAATATAGCGACGATTCATATATATATACATATATGTATATATATGTATATATATATTAGCAAAGATCTTTATTTTTTTTTATTCCGTTGCATCATTGCATGATATGTACGATCATCATGTACATTGCTTTACAAGTGTGTTGAAGAGTTCCATTGTGAATTCGTACTTTTTACATAAGGCTTAATTATTGTGTTAACAATCTGTTTATGAATAAAGGGTTTTTAATTACCTATTAGATATGATGTTCTATTGCCTCCAGCTTTCATAAATAGATCTATAATATCCTCATCATTACCTTCATCATCATACACTTCCTTAATAATACATTTACTTTCATAAATAGATCAATAATATCCTCATCATTTCCTTAATCATCATACACTTCCTTAATAATACATTTACTATCATAAATAGATCAATAATATCCTCCTCATTTCCTTCATCATCATACACTTCCTTAATAATATATTTACTTTCATAAATAGATCTATAATATCCTCATCATTTCCTTCATCATCATACACTTCCTTAGTAATACATTTACTTTCATAAATAGATCAATAATATCCTCATCATTCCTTCATCATTATTCACTTCCTTAGCAATATATTTACTTTCAATTTCATTCATTTTCATTTATTTTCATTTAATTTATTTCATTTTCTTTTATTTTCATTTATTTACAGTTTCATTTACATTTTCATTTATTTTCATTCATTTACCGTTTTTTTAAAATTAATTTTCATTGATTCTCAATTATTTACAATTATTATCATTTCATTTTATTTATTTACAGTTAATCACATTTATATTCATTATTCTCATTTATTGACAATTATTAACCTTATCTCTGCTTGGGTACTTGAAAACCAGGATATGCGACCCCCCCCTCTAAATCCCATGTTTTATGTCCAAATATGACAAATGATAAACCATTGGAAAGCTCGTTTGCTCTACTTTTAGAATCTGCAAAAAAATTTGAAAATGTGAAAATATTAATTTTTTATCGCAAAATCCAGTTATATAGTAAAAATGTTTGCAAAAAAAGATTTTTCAAAAAATGAAAAAATATACATTTTTAAAAAGCCCTTGACCATGCCATTTCAAATATGCAAAAAATTTTGCAAAAGAAAAACAAAAATGTGCAAATTTCCTTTGACAGGTTGTTTGCAAAAAATGTGCAATTTTTTCGCAAAACTTGTGCAATTCGTTTCCTTATGTCAAAGGCTTTCCAAAAAGCTAAATTTTATCAAAATCTGACAAGTGGAAGTGGGTCAAAACAAAGATTTAGTTTGTTACAGGAAAAAGCAGTCATTCAGGCAGTGTGCCTGAGGACTCAGGCAGT
>NW_019398574.1:5595-8434 GCF_000591075.1 Eurytemora carolleeae
TCTAATCTTTATTTTGTAACTCTTATGTTTTAAGGTTTAACTTTATTTTTTGTGTATGATTTTGTCTTTGTTGTTTAATTATAAATAATAACTGTAAAATCAAGAAATGAAAACATTTCTTACAGTCGTTTATTAAGTCTTATTCTTTGAGTGGTTAACATTGTAGTATCAAGTGAAAAAGTAACTGGCAAATTTTATGTATCAGAGACAAAGAAGAACATTGTCAGAATTTAACTTGTTTCCAGATGGAAAACTTACGGTTGCTGAGATAATGGTTCACGGGGCACAGTTTTACACTTTTAAATTTTTAAGGTTTCTTGTGATGGTGAACAAAGGGATCCTTACACTATCTCTGGACACTATGATTGTGTTCATTCCTGTTTAAATATTATTCAATAATTAAAATTTGGCATTCAAAGTTAAAGTTGTATATTTTATTTCAAATTCCTGACATAAACTAATTAAAAAAAACTTATCGTATTGTATGAGTTTATAACTTTGGAAACAACTATGTAAGCTTTATAAAATAAAATGTAAAGATGATCTTTGATAAAAATGATGTTAGATAATTGGGTACATGCTTTGAACTTGCAGCCAAGCATATTATAAAGGTAGAGATAAGGAAAGCAGTTTTGTCATACCTATTCAAAGTGCTTGTGTAAGTGCCTGTAATGCCTAAATTTTTCAAAATATTGTATTCACACTTATTTAACAGGTCTTCCATAATCCATTATAAATTGATTTTTAAAATTTTTTATAGAAGGGAAGTCCAGGTGTTTTACAGGCTTCATAACATGTTTTCATCTATCTTTGAGAATTTTAAAGTAAAATTATATAGCTATTCCAGAAAGTTATATTAAATTTCAAGTTAAATGTTATTTAACAAAAACAATTCTCTGAAAGGGAGTAGCATGTTAAATTCTAAAAGGAACCCTTAAAGGAAGTGTCTGTCTAGACATACTTTGTCACTTTCATGTACATGGTAGTTGAACTGAGAATGCAGTATTGTAGAGCCATTTTTTAGGATTCAATTAAGACCTTTGAGACGTTTTTAAAGTGCATTTTTGTTCAGCAAGAGCGCAAATTCAATCTTTAAAATCCTATGAAATTGTTTATTTTGAAGGGATGATTTTGAGATTTTGAAATCTAGTTGTTTTTTACTTTTTTCTGAATTGAAGTGAAGACAGCTATTGTTGCCAACTTAAATATTATAAGAGAAAATGCTTGAACTTTACTTAAATCTTTCTGCTAACATTGCCGAAAATCGTTTTGCATAATCTGAAAACTTATAAATTTACTAATATAAGCAAGTTTAATTTTAATCTCTAGAAAATATGGATAGATTAATTTCTACTTTTATATTTGTTGAAACCCTGAAAACAAGAACTAAAATTACCTGGTACAAAATGCACACCAACTCAAGTAGAACAGGAGATCTGAAACAAATTATAGAATTTTTCTAAAATATTTCCAAGGACTTTCTGGTTAATTATAAGGACTGTCGGCTTCCATATTGAACCTCCAATTAAAGATATAATGCCTTCTTCAAAACTGTATCCTTAAACATTTGTCCGAGGAAAAAGGACGGGGTGAGTGGTTTATACATAAAAATGACTTTTTCCAATAAAAACACGTCAGGAAAATTAAAATTTGTTTTCCAAGATAGAAAACGTCGATACTCAATGCTACTCAGATTATGTTTAAAAGACTCGGTCGCAGGGTGCAAATGAAACTACCCTTATTTAAGCCAGGAAGACGACCTTTAAGCTATATCGTGTATTTGATATTTTTAAAGGAAATAGTTGCACTCTTTATATGGAGGGTCATTTAACATCACGTCTACAGTTCTTTAATAAATAAAGAACTATTTGTAGCAGAAAGCAGGTAAACATGATATTCTGTAAACTTGCAGTACATTGTACTTCATAAATGATTTAATGTTTTAAACTTAGACATAATTAGATTATTCATTGAAACTATGTTTCAATCGAATACTTAACATGATAAGTCCAAATCATGCAACAAACTAAAATTACGCTGAAAATATGGAAAGAGAAGATTATCTGCGTTATATCTATTTAATCTTTAATCCTTTAAATATTGACCTTAAACTTTAACTGTGATGATCTTAATCATGTGATAGTATTAACATCGTAGGAATTGCTTTACATTAATTTCTGTTAACTTTGTAACCTAAGCTATTGTATAAAGTTAGTTGAATGAGACTTTTGATTACGTTATCAGACGTCTAAGTAAGCTTGAAAGAAAGGTCGTTGAATGATATGATTTGAGAAATTGCCTGTGTAGCGATTTCATTGAACTGTGTATCCTTTAGAACCAGGGAGTGTAGCCTGGTTAAGATTTGGCCTGTGTGTCATCTATAACCAGGGATTGAAGCCTGGTTGAGAAATTGCCTGTGTAGATAACCAGGGATTGAAGCCTGGTTGAGAAATTGCCTGTGTAGCAATTTCATTGGACTGTGTGGTCCTTAGAAATGGAAAGTTAAGCCTGGTTGAGATTTGTTAATCCATAATAATACTTAAAACTCAACCGTCTATGTCCAAACTTCATATTTTTCAAAATATATTTTCAAATTTTCAATTTTTTTTATAAATGTTCCCTGAGGAACAGAAATATTTTACTTTTTTCATACTATGCATAGTTTTAGAGATAGGGATAGGGGTCGATATCGACCGCTTCGTCATCAAAGAATTTTTAAATGGCCAATATCGACCACTCCTGAGCATAGCAAAGTTTATAATTTTCTATTAAAAGTAAATATATCTATAGTTAAACATTGAAAACAGCTTCTTTGTAGTTTGTAGTTTAAATATCTTGA
>NW_019398575.1:0-8208 GCF_000591075.1 Eurytemora carolleeae
ATTGGTTACTTTCTTCCATTATTTTATATGAGATAAAGAAGATTTTAGAAAGATTAAAAAAAATTAAGAATATAATTCATACTTGATTAGGCAAAGCTTTTAAGGGTCACTTGAAATTATTTAATAGGATTAAAATATTGCCAAGTTTCACACTCTCTAATTTCTATTTTATTAATTTTGGTCCCATAATTTAAACTTTTTGTTACTGGAAGCAACCAATTGAGTGTAGTATAATCGTTATCATACTCATATGTTAATATTTTTTTATGTATGGAATACATCTTCAGTTGTTTAATTCTAAGCTTAGAATATCAATTGTTGACAATGTGCCTAAAAAGTTACATTTTGCGTAAAACTTGCGGTTTTGCGCAAATTGCGCAAAAAAATTGCGCAAGACTAAAATTTCGTTTCATACGCAACTTTCGCAAAAAATATTTCCGGTTTTGCGCAAATTGCGCAAAAAAAATAGCGCAAAACCGCGCAAAACTCATTGCGTTTCATGCGCAAAAATAGCGCAAAAGTTCGCAAAAAAAAAATTTGCGCGAAAATAGCGCAAATTTTGCGCAAAAGATTTAGCCATTTCGTGGAAACCCTAGTTATATGGGGGCATACTTGTACGCAAGGACGTACTCTGGAATTTATTTAGGGGGTGTTTAATTTTTTCTTTCTAAGGGGGGGTCGGCAACCGTTGGGGCCTGAATACCCCCTAAGGCCATTTCTTTAAACATTACATTGGTCGACCACTTGACGTCTCTCAATTGTGTTCATATATTGCATGGTCAGATAAGAATTTAGCGTGAGCGGTGAGACATCTGGCAGACAAGGGAGGGAACCCCCGGACGCCATGAGCCTCCCAGATTTGTCTCTGATGTTTTCTGAGTTTGACCCACGTTTGTTGTGGACGCATAAAGAAACTGAGTTCTCGCCAAAAACTCTGATCTCCTTTCTCTAGTTCTTTGCCATTCGATGTTGAAGACCTTTGATATTTCAAACTATAAATTGTGTTAGATTTATTTGCCTAAGTTTGAAATATCAAAATCTAAGGTTTAGATCATTAGGTTGCAAAGATTGAGGGATTAGAAAACTTTGGCCAATGGAAATTTAATTCTAAAAATTTAATGAAGATTTAGAATTCCAAGATGGCGGGTAATATTTCTCCTTTTAAAGAGAAAAGTTTCGCCAAGACTGCTGCAATTCAACTTGTTGCTGGAGGATCAGCAGGTAATATTTATTCAAACATAATCTTAGAATGTTTAGGTCGTTTTGGATCGATTTTAGGAAAATATTAACAACACCTCAAAGATTTGAAAACTGTATTTTATTAAGTTTGCAATATCTTTCTCTTAAGCTAATGAGAAAACGACTGCATGTTTGCATCGTTTTGGGGATCGTTTTTGATTCGTTTTTAAGTCGTTTTTCTTTGCAGATATTTTCTGTCAAGGTTAAAATTTTACGTAGATGTAGAAAACCACAAATATTTTGAATAAACATTTTCTAACACATTTGTCTTTCTTACACTTTATCAGTTTTTTATCATGAAAGAAATTATAGACACTAACGAGCAAACTGAATGAACATCATTAACCGGATATATATTAATTAAATACAGATAAAAGAACTATAAATCTAACAATCCTAGTTTGTGTTACCTATTTTTTCTAAAAGTAATGTCATAATTTAACGTAATTGTATTTTATACCAAATAAATTTTACTAAAAGTTAAAAGTGTGGAAATGAAGGGAAGACAATTATTTATGTTTTAATGTAATGGATAAATTATAATTAAACTTTCTATTAATTAAACAGTACTTTTAGTTTTTCATGAAGATGTCATAAATTCCTATATTTGTGATATTATTTTTAATAGAAATAAATTCAGAATCAAGATAATGATGTCTATTAAACGCCAAATGCAGAAAAAAATTTTTAAATGTTTAAAAACAGAAAAATCTCGAACAAGTCTAATGTCCTTTTCTTTGTATGATGAAATTATAAATCGCATTTTCACATTTATGATAAGTTTTTAACCTTCCACCTTGGTTTTCCTTTTAACGTTTCTTTAGTATTAACCAAAACAAGTTAAACCATTGAATTAAAAATAAAAATAAAAATATCTCCTATCCTTACAGTAAAAATATCTCCTATCCTTACAGTAAAAATATCTCCTATCTTTATAGTAAACAGTAAATTAATTTGTCAAGTGCAGACTTGAAAAGGCTCTATTTAGAAAGTTTAGGAAAATTCGGGATTCATTGTCCATTGTCATAAATTCTGCTTTAAATAATGTTATATAAATATTATATAAATGTCTTACAATGAGACTGAAAAGGGGACAGCTTGAGTTTAAAAAGTGAAAATAAAAAGCTATTGTTTGGCGTTAGCAAACTTGTGAATTTATATGAATTTAAGAGAATGTAACTTTTTCCACTTTTTGATTTTCTTCTTTGTAACTCAGACTGAGTTGACCCATCTTCAGGCTCGAATTGATTTCACAAACACCATGTCTTTGACGATTTCGACCTCGCTGTGAGGACGGAACACAATTATAAAGGAATTGAGTCTTTGCCACAAACTCGCATCTTCTAATTGCTATATCTTTTGATGCCAACTGTCGTAAACCTTTGACATTTCAAACTATGACTTTTATTAGATCAAATAATATAAGTTTAAAAATATCAAAGGTTTACGACTTTATGTTCCAATGATATAGGGACTAGAAATTCAGAGTTTGTGGCAAAGACTCAATTTATTTCTGTTTAAACTGAAAAATAAATTGTTTTGTTTTTTACATTTTACATCCTGATCTTAGGCGAGAATTTGTTTTTTACATTTTACATAAGAATATGTAAATCCACTGTCCAGGCTGTATAGAAGTATGCTTAATGCATCCTCTGGATTTAGTAAAAACGAGATTACAGATTCAAGCAAACACTCAAATACAAGGAAATCAGCATTGAAAAAAGTGAAACATCACATTTTTGTCAAAATATGATTTAAAAAGATAAATTTTTCGAAAGATTTCTTCATGGTTAATTTGGGATTTTTCGTAAATCTTTCAAGGACATTAGTTTTTCTCCCAACTTACATCTTTAATTTTGCCCAAACTCGTAGTTTCTAATCCTATATATTTTTGCAACCCGACAGTTTACACTGTTTGATATTTCAAACTTAGATTATTAGATTAACAGAACTCATAGTGAATTATCTCAGGTCTACGACATTGGGTTGCAAAGATACAGGAATTAAAAAACCAGAGTTTGTGGCGAAGACTCAATTCCTTTATAAATATGCTGTTATCAACATTCAGGAGTCGTTCACTACAATGGTCTCAGAGACTGTTTTCAGCAAATGTACAGGAAGGATACTTGTACAATTCATCAATATAATTAGAACAAGAATTGATTGTTTTTTTTCGTTATTGAGATTTAGTTTTTTATTGTACTTGTTTTAACAGATCTGAAGGTGTATTATCTTTCTGGAAAGGTATTGTCCCACCCATCCTTGTTGAAACTCCGAAGCGAGCCTGGAAATTTTTCACTTTTGAACAGGTATCAAATAAAAAATGTTTCAATGCCTTTTTAAACTGTAAATAATTCACACATTATATTTTAGTTCCAGCAAGTTTTTCTTTTTGGAAGTGATAAACCCACAGCACTGGTAAGTTCTGATACAAAAATTATGAATTAGAAAATCATATTGTAGTCCTTTACAATATAGACTCTCTGATAGGGTTTAGTTCTTTTCAGATCAATTTAGCTCCGTAAAAGCCTAACGAAAGCTTCCTAAAGTTGTAAAGAATGATAAACCATAAAAACTTAAGGGCGGAACCTTTCTTGAAGGATTTTCAAATAAATCAACCCCTTAGATGATGCAAAGAGCTAGGTGTGACATTCTGAACAAAGGATTTAAGTTTTTGCCACAAACTCAAATTTTCTAACCCCTATATCTGTGCAATATGATGGTGTAAACCTTTGATATTTCAAACTTCGACTTTTTGATCTAACATAATTCATAATATCAAAGGTCTGCGACATAATGTTGCGTAGGATATAGGTGTTCGAAAATCAGAACTTGTTGCAAAAACTCGGTTCCTTTTACGGGACGATTATTTCATTTATTCCATATGGAATTGATCCAGGATAATCGTCCAGTAACTTTGTGTAGATTTATTCTTAAGTTAGCTTGGACAAGGAATGGACGATCAAGGAGAAAGAATGAAAAACAAGAAATAAGTTTCCATCTGAAATTTAAAAATATTGTAAAATTTAATTATAATAAATTATTAAAGTTAAAAATTCTTAAGTTAGCTAAGCAAAGTTCTGCTCTTAATTTCCAAATTTGTTTAATAGTTTGTTAGTCAGCTTCAGAGACCTTTACCGATCCAAATTCATTAGGGAAACAATTGGAAACCCTGCTCTCTTATCTTAGACATATGCATTAGCAGGACTAGGCTCTGGAGTTACTGAAGCTATCATAGTAAATCCATTCGAGGTTGTCAAGGTACTTTAACATCTTTTAATATTCATGGGAAATTAATATTACCTAGAATCGGTCTTATTAGAAATTCTCAGGGCCATGTTCAGAAAATTTGAGCTTACACAGAAAGTCTCATTGTGTTGAAATAAAGTCGACAACTGAAGGTTACGTAGTTGTCAGCCTCTATTTGAGTTCTTGCCACACACTTTTTTTTAACAATTTTTTATTTTTCAAAGGTTTTTATAAAAGATAATTACAAAATTGTACAAATTATTTTAATAGTAGTAACACTACAGTATGCCAATTGTTCACACTTTGGGATTCTTGGGGCCCCGGGACCCTCTTACCTAATCATATGTTTCTAAATTCAATATCTCAGCTGCAGACACTGAACGCATGAGCCATCATGAAATAATAACCCTTTTAAGCTTTCTAGAATCTTTGCAACTCAATATCGTAGACCAGAGATATTTTAATCAATGAATTCTGTCAGATCAAATAATCTAAATTTGAAATATCCCCCCAGGTTGCACAATATAGGGATAAAAGATAAATACTCCCTTTGTCTGGTCTCATGAATGTTTACTGTTAAGGTAAAAATGCAGGCGAACCGAGCTCATCAGTCTGTCGCTCCTTCGTCAGGGTAATTATCTATTATCTATATATAATAAAGCTTTTCGATCATATAAATAAATATACATTTATATATATGATCATTACAGTTAACCAAATTGCAGGACCACGGGCAACGCCGGGCACTTCTGCTAAAACTATGATTTATAGTGCGGGTAAAAGGCGGGATTAACTATGACTATGAATAATAGGAACACGGGCAGCATCGGACTAGTATATATTAATAAAGATAAGATTTGTTAGAAGGGTTGTATATTTTATTGAGAAGAAAAATCATGGATTAGTCACAATTTGTCTGAAATTCTTTCTGTAAAAGAGGGTTTTATAAAAGTTAAATATCAATCTGACAATAAAATATTTTTAAATGTTTGAAGGATTTGATGATTTATTTTACAGGAATGTTGTAAGAGAGATTATCAAAACAGACGGGATTTTCGGATCAAGTGGACTTCTAGGAATCCTTATTCAGAGAAATTATAGATTAATATTATTTGGCTACTTTAACGATGGTATTAACTTTCCTAACAAGGGTTTTCCTAGCTAATATTTTTCTAAGATATTTTTAAATGATCATCATGCAACTGCAGAAGCCACAACATATGAGACATAGTTTATCCTAAAGGTAGTTTAAGGCTCAGACCTAAAAACCTTAAGAGATGCCAAATGTTTATAATGGAATGTACACTGTACAGTGGTAGGCGATTATATCATTACAATGATTTAAATGTTAATTATCAAGCTGTTAAAAAGAAAAGAAACACATAAAAAGTTTCTCTTTGATTACTTTTAAACTTTTGATTTGAAAAAAGCTAGTTAACAATCAAAACTTAATTTAAAAAGTAGGTTTTTATTGTATTGATATAATCGTTACCACTGTATAAGTTAAAATAAATTCATTTGTTTCAAACAGAATTTCTTAAAAATCTTTAAATTGGAAAATTTGGTTCAGGAAAGGGAATAACAGCAACTATGGGACGAAACGGATTCTTTAATATGATATATTTCGGGTTTTATCACACTTTTAAAGATATTGTTCCACACGCAGACAACTCAAAACTAGGTAATCTGTTTTTCTTTTCTAAAAAATACACCTTTAACTGTCTAAAAAATAAACCATAGTGGTTAGCTTTTTGTCAATAGGATTGTATACAATGCAGTGGTCGCCAGAATTTTTGAGCTATGCTGTATATGTGCTATTTAAGAATAGATATCTATTTTATTATAGCCTTATTCAATCATGATATTCATTTTTTTGTCTTGGCGTTTCTTTGGGGATCTCAAAGGTCATTCTGTTTATTTGGGAAATATTGACCAAAGTTGCACTGTACAGTAACAAACGAAACTTAAACTATAAGTTCATCTTTTTTGGAATAGAGACTGACAAAGTCACAATGATGTCCAAAAAAAATGTAATAAGTTGTGATGTAACTTTATCAAATTTTCCCTGAAAACTAAAATTTGATTTTTGTGTTAATCTATGTAATGTTGGCATACATTCAAATGTTAAAAGAAGTTTTAGCAGAAAGTAGTGTTATCCCTTTAACATGTTTAGCATGTTTAATTTCATATATTTAGTCACGGTTATTTTTGACGCAGGCTTAGCCCTGACTTCTACGGAATAATGGTAGATGGCTTGATTGTTTATTTATTTAGAGTTACGCTTATTTTTGACGCAGGGTTAGCCCTGACTTCTACGGAATAATGGTAGATGGCTTGATTGTTTATTTATTTAGAGTTACGCTTATTTTTGACGCAGGGTTAGCCCTGACTTCTACGGAATAATGGTAGATGGCTTGATTGTTTATTTATTTAGAGTTACGCTTATTTTTGACGCAGGGTTAGCCCTGACTTCTACGGAATAATGGTAGATGGCTTGATTGTTTATTTATTTAGAGTTTGGTAGAAAAGTGTTAATCGGGTTTCTTGGAGGAACTCTGGCCTGTTGCTTTAACATACCATTTGATGTTGCTAAAAGCCGGTAAATATATTCTTTACAGCTTGGGTTTGTAAGTAAATTTTCAGTGAACCGAATTCGAGATTTTCTATGAATTTTCGACCTCATTTTCGCCCAAATTTTTGATCAATGTCGAAAAAAAAATTTGATAAAAATCGAAATTTTGTTCCGTTTCGCATCAAGAAGAATGACGAATGTCTCCCCTGTTCAAATATACTGGGTGTCCCAAACAACATGATTAGAATGATAATTTAATTTTATTTAGATTTAACATACAATACAACTCGTGTATTCTATGACTGAATATTTGTTTTTATGGACTGAGGTAATTTCAGTGAGATTGATTAAACTGTGGAATAATAAGACAACTGTTTGACTAAAAAAACTGGGACTTTGGGTTTTCCTCCCTCCCCCATTTTAGCATTACATTTACACATATACAAATAGAATTTGTGAAAATGTCTCCCCAAATTCTAAATGTTTGGCTGAAACTTTGAATTAAACTATTAAAATGGGGAAATAATAATTTGCATATGGTTGTAGAGTGTAGACTACAGTTAATATTATTAAAAGTCCAACGTTTGGGCATTTTGACTAGGTTAAAAATGTATAGACACGTAGAGGGGAAGTCTATAGTAAGCTTTAAGGGTTAAAAAAAATGATGTGTTGTCCATTATGCAACAAAAATTTAAAAAAACTTTCTCTTCTGTAGCAGTTTAACGTCACTATCTTATATTTTGTCATTTAGTAAACATTCTCTTTAAGGACAAAATTGTTGTTAAATAAACTCAGCTGTAGCTTAAAACACAACCTTCTTCAAACCGAGATCTTTTTAAAAATTTACTTAATCAAGTGAGAAACCTAAATCGGTCGGCGGTTATATTACGACTGTACCTTAATAAAAAGTAAAGAAACTAGTTGTGAAAATAAATTATGTTTATTAAAGAATTATTTTTGTTTAAGAATCCAGGGACCTCAAGCTGTTGGAGTGGAGAAATACCAGGGAACAATCAGAGTCATTTTAAGAGTATACAAAGAAGAAGGGTAATATTATTGTATATGAATAAAAATCAATAAAGCAATGCACTGAGTTTCTCAAATATTCAACGAGTCGGTTTTTCTTACAATATATTTATATACAAAAG
>NW_019398576.1:0-6542 GCF_000591075.1 Eurytemora carolleeae
GCATGAGTGATGGGCTCATCACTAAGGGCTGGTTTCAGACTTTCCACTGAAACCAAATCTTGCTTGGATCCAATCTGGAGGTGGAAATATTTGCTAGAGTAGAGCCAGGGTAGGAACAACTGCATACTTGCAAACAAAGACAAACTTGGCTTAAAGGGCTGCAGGGAGATGAGAAAGAGGAATTGGAGGAACATGTAACACAAACCCATCTATTGAGAATATTAACCTTCTTAAAGCCCTGACAACAGAGTGAGAAATATCATGAAACTTTTTGAAAAGTTGGCATCGCAATTGACGAGAAACTGTGGGTCTGAATGAATCAGTTGAAATATCACATAAAATGTTTCCTGTTTTCAGAGGATGAAAAATCACTGAAAGGTTGGTTGGTTTTCATTTCTTGAACAGATGAGCAAGGAGCTTGAAACTTGGACAAACTACAAACCCTTAAATAACTGGACCAGTTAGAGGAGCTCTACCCAGAGTTGGAGCCAAAGCGTATGCGATAGCTCTGTCCATTGTTCAAAACAAGGCAGACTTCTCCGGCACTCTGCCATAGTTCGAAACAAGATAGACCTCACTGACACTCTGCTTGTAGTTGGAAACAAGGCTGACTTTTTAGGAATCTTCAAAGCTGGATCAGGCTTCTTAGGAACCTTCAGAACGGGATCAGGTCTGGAGAGCATCAGGAACCACTTTCTCCTTGCAAGGGAAATGAACAATTGAGCTGGTGAGCCCCAGTATCCACTAGGAAACAGTGGCCAGACAACTCATACTTGAAAAAAAGACATGGAAAATGCATCCACCTGCTGGTTCTCTAGTTTACCCACTATGGGCAGGGAGCCTGACAACTGATGGCCTTTGAACCAAACTTGCCGTGGTACCACAAGAAGGAGGGCGATGCTGACCGGTGGGAAGGTGCAGCTGAAGTCTGAGAACGGCAGGGTAGAGGACTAGGAGTGCATTGAGAACGTTGTGGCTGGCGGTGCTGTCTGGAAGGAGGAGCATGAACATTAAGGACAGTGTCATAAGCATTAACTGTGGACAATAAATTACTTCAGTAAATCTCATCAGCATGTTGAGACAACACTGTGATCTTCTCGGTCTTGTCATGAACCAGTGAACCAGAGCCCGTGATTTAAAAAATTCGGGAAAATATTGCTAAGGTCTAAGCTGTCGTTGGGCCACATTTAGGGCTGGCTTGAGCTTTCAGATTCAACCTGCGTCTTGTTTTTCACAGAGTTGAGTTTAAGAAACCGGTTTAATATTCTATTTGGCGAACTTTCATGGTAGGAATTGGTGCATTCTGGGTTTTTATGAGAACAAGATTCAACATTGAGCCTTACTCTTCATTAAAACCAACCAGGTTGGTTTTATTTTCATTGGGCCTAACTCCTTAAGTTGAGCCAAAGATTTTTGCAGCTGTCAATCATGTGGCATAAGCTGTTGTCAGAGTTGGGTCGAAGATTGTGTCTTAAAGTCGGGTTTAAAGAATTATGGCTCGAGCCGAAGTTTTTAAATCGCTGGCTCAGGTGTGATCTGACGTTGACTGTGAGTTGTCACAGGAACTCATAATGTAGGAACAGGCACTCCTGGTGATCTAAGGAAGGAGTGAACGCACTTGGATAGAAGAGCTGAAGGTAACATGTCTCCCGACCTTGGTAGTGCCATGATAGATTCTAAATGATCATAATCTGTAAGGGAGTGCATCTGGAGTAGTCAAGCCTTGAGGGAATCTTAAGGATCTGCTGCAGACGAGTTTTTGATAATATCTACGACATTATCAATCTCCTTTTGTGGTAAGGTAGCAATAACATGGTGAAACTTGGTGTTTTTGGTTGTAATGTTCTTCAGGGCGGAACTGAGACTCAGCGGGCATGAACCAGGACTATCAACGGTCTGGCCAGAACACAGGAAGCTTTATGGAGATGACAATGAGATGACCTGCCAAGATGGTAAGCTGGTCTGCAACATCAACAGTCAAAGCTGGATCTCCAGGCATAGTGCTTCCCAAAACTAAACACTGTCAAACTTACGACTTGGCTTAACTGAAAAAACTATGAAACGAAAATGTGCATTCAAAGTTTGAGGTCAAAAATTTGGAAGCCACATAAATAACGACAAAAGGTTCAGGATAACTAACTTATATTTTGTTCTAAGATGCAAAGTTATTTTATTTGTGAAATAAAACTCTCTCCTTGTGGACTAGCTGCCGCTTAGAATTCCAAAGGAGAGAAGGCGACATTCATAACCACAAAACCCAAATTAAACATTTTTTTTCATAAATAAATTGCTAAGCCCCCTATTTTATAAATTCTTTATAAAATTATGTTTACAGCTTCGTCAGATTTAAAATTTGTTTGTTGCTATGTTGGATAATGTATTGTATGAAGATTTTTTACAGATATTTGTTTACATTTTATTTCAGTATGTTTAGCACTCTCCGTGTAGTTATCAAATAAGATTTTTAAAGTAAAAAGAAATAAAAACATGGCAAACGGTGCACCTTAATGACATCACTTTAGTTTGACGCGCAAAACCTCCGCTTTTTAAGAATCGGTGTTCTGTTTGTCGAACTCCGCATCATGATTAACGGTGCACTTTTCTTCCTCCTTAGTATTTTTTCTCTTTCAAAGTTAAAATATGGATATCTTACAAAGCCTATAAGTGCCCTTTATGAACTAAAATAGAAATAAGCAATAGAGACTACTTTTTAGAAAATATATTTCGACTTTGGATATATAATAAAATGTATATATCATGGACAAGCTTTGATGTAATTTTCTTGCTGGGTTGTCATGCAGTACATTAGACATTGGAACCTGGACTTAAAATTTGTCTGGGGTTTTCGTATCAGTCGTCAAAGGAGTATAGAAAAGCATTATAAGTCTTTTAATCTTGGTAAAGTTTAGCCTCCTTCTTTTTATCTAAGAAACTGTCGGAGGCACTAAAGATTTAAACAACCTTGGTAGTATTTAATAATTTAAATTTCACAATATCTCAGTCAATTATTAAGGTATAAAAATGTCAAATAAAACAGAACAATTTAAAGAAAAAAACTTGTTAGTTAAAACTGAAAATTTAAAAAAATATATATTAGATTGAAGAACCAAACATTTTTTTTTATAAAAATCCTGTATATGTAGGTTGTCAAGGAACAAATGTTGAAAATGTGTTGTATTACTTTGTACAGGTTTCTGCTAGGTTCACGATCAAAGACGACCTTGCTAGGGTTATGACCGAAGACAACCTTAATATATTGTAGGTTTCTGCTAGGTTTATGATAGAAGACGACCTTAATATATTGTATGTTGCTGCTAGGTTCATTATTGAAAACGACCTTATTATATTGTAGGTTGCTGCTAGGTTTATGATAGAATATGACCTTAATATATTGTAGGTTTCTGCTATGTTTCTGATAGAAGACTACCTTAATATATATTTAGGTTGCTGCTAGGTTTATGATGGAAGACGACCTTATTAATTGTAGGTTGCTGCTAGGTTTATGATAGAAGACGACCTCATTATATTGTAGATTGCTGCTAGGTTCATTATTTAAAACGACCTTATTATATTGTAGGTTGCTGCTAGGTTTATGATAGAATACGACCTTAATATATTGTAGGTTGCTGCTAGGTTTATGATAGAAGACGACCTTATTATATTGTAAGTTGCTACTATGTTTATTATAGAAGACGACCTTAATATATTGTAGGTTTCTGCTAGGTTTATGACCGAAGACGACCATTTTATATTGCAGGTTGCTGCTAGGTTTATGATAGAAAATTACCTTATAACATTTCAGATTACTTCTAGGTTTATGATAAAAGACGACCATAATATATTGTTGGTTGCTGTTAGGTTTATGACAAAAGACGGCCTTATTATATTGTAGGTTGCTGCAAGGTTTATGATAGAAGACGACCTTATTATATTGTAGGTTGCTGCTAGGTTCATCATTGAAGACGACCTTAATATATTGTAAATTTCTGCTAGGGTTATGACCGAAGACGACCATTTTATATTGTAGGTTGCTGCTAGGTTTATGATAGAAGACGACCTTATTATATTGTAGGTTGCTTCTAGGTTTATGATAGAAGAGGACCTTATTATACTGTAGGTTGCTGCTAGGGATATGAAAGAAAACGACCCAACATGGTCATGTAGGTTTCTGCTATGTTTATGATGGAAGACGACCTTATTAATTGTAGGTTGCTGCTAGGTTTATGATAGAAGACAACCCTATTATATTGTAGGTTGCTGCTAGGTTTATGATAGAAGACGACGAAGAACAAATGAAAGAAGAATTAAAACAGGCATTTAGGTAAAGCAATTGAGGCTTTAAACAAACTCTGATATTTTTATCTCTATATCTTTGCAACCCAATGTCATGGACCATTGAACCTTAGATATTTCAAAATATTAATTATGTGATATCGAAAAGTCAAAGTTTGAAAAATCAAAAGTGTACACCATCTGGTTGAAAAAAGATATTGGAAAATTTGAGCTTTTGGGAAGACTCAATACCTTTGTTTAGTCACAGTGCATCTTTTGTTCGGATCAACGTTTCCAACGAACGCAAATTTGCTCGTAAATTACGCAGCTTTCCGCGAATTATAATTTGGCGAAAGCTAAAGAAAACATTGCTCAATTCAGTTTTTGTGCACCAAATTTGCGCGGAATTAATTTGTATACGCAAGAAAGCCTATGATTTTTCCATTCCGCTGGATACCGCTTTATGTATTAAAGAAAAGCACCCTCCTGATGTGCTAATTTTGCGATAGTACTTTTTATGTTTTATCGAAGAAAAAAATGTAGTAGAACTTCAGAATCGGACAATAAAAGCTTAATTTATAATCTAAAAAGTATTCTTTCAATAGTTTTTCTTCAAATAAAATTTAACAGGGACGATATATTTTATCTACTTTTTTAATTAGATTTAAAAGGAATGTAGAATTGGTCTGAACTAAGCTATTATATTTTAGGAATTGTCATGCACTGAGGCTAAAGTTTTAAAGAGTTTCTAAAATGAGCTGATCTTGAATGTTCAGTATAAACATGCTTTTCATTGCTAAATATTTCGGGGACGGCAGACTATAATGCTTATTACTAGAGCACTTAGCCTTTCTAGGATAAAGCGAATTGTTCTTTTATTTTAATTGCAAATGATCAGATACGAAAAATTCAATTTTTTTCTACAGTGATAACAATAAAACTCTGAAATATATAGAGGATTTTTAGACTCAATTTACGGTTTTGAATAGTCCTATTAGCATGGGGCACAGCAATTGTGCAGTGTAAACAGACCCAACCCACTTAACTACATAGAGATCAAAATTATTGTTTAATAAAACTATTTGATTTTTAACAAGTATTGTTATAAAGCTGTCATGTTTTCTGGTTATGACTGTAGAAAAATATGAGTAAGTCGTATCTGATCATTTGCAACTAAAACTCTGAACTTGAATTTGAATTTGATAAAGTTCAAAGTTATTTATTAAACTGCAACAAGCAAAGTAATAAAATTAAAGATCTTTTAATAAGATTGTCCTGCTATTTTTTTTATAAGTTAATTCAAATTTAAGAATGAAAAAAGACGACATTTTTTTTCATGAACCAATTTCTAATTCGTTCACACGTTACGGTTGTTTTTAACGAGGTGTGTTTAGGGGGAGGGGGGACTAATGAAGCGAAGGGGGGGGGATTAAAACAAATGAAGGGGGGGTGCAGGTATCTTTTACCCTATCATTTCCCCTGCAGTAGCAATTTTGCTGGTATTGTTACTGATTACAGTTCATTGTTCCTATCGTGAGAAGTAAATTTAATAAACAATAATTTAAACAATCATCAACAAATCTTAATTAAATTGACTCACTTATACAATTGAAATATTTTTTCTATCAAGAAAATTTACTTCATCAAATATTCTTACAATAATTATTTCGATTCAGGTTCTTTTTGCAATGGAAAATCTTGGAATCATCGTTTATAGAGTAGGATTATCGATTCACACCAGTACCCTTTAACTTGTGCTATTTAACCTGAGCAACATTGAGGGAGCTTTATATCTGAAATTTTTACAAATGTCGAATTTTTTCATTTTCCTGCTTTTCTCTGCTACAACACCTAAATAGTGAAACAAACATCTAGGACTAAATCTGTCACATTTAGACAGAAAAAAAGGGAAATCTTCATTATTTATGCTTTTAAATGGATCGTCTATAGTCAAAGAGAATAGAATATATATTAGAGGGGAATTTACTCGAAAAAATTTAAAACGCCCATTTTGTTGTACTGTTTCCATACTGCAGGTGTACTTCACATATTTGTGCTATCCTTTTGGGCCCTGGAACATCATTTTATAGAAAATCTAAAATTAATAAAAAAAAACACAAATCATGAAATAGGCTGGTTTCATAATTGACTAATGATCATTTCACATAGACTCTATGCCTTTGACTTTACAAACGATGATTTTCCGTTATAACTATAAATCAAATGATGTTTTTTACTCACCTAATTCATTTTAGTTATTTTCTATATGC
>NW_019398576.1:7566-8362 GCF_000591075.1 Eurytemora carolleeae
GTGAAAGCATTTTCTGATTTTCCGTTTATCATTTTCTAATTTTCCGTCTAGCATTTTCTGATTTTTCGTGAAAGCATTTTCTGATTTTTCGAGAAAGCATTTTCTGATTTTTCGTTAAAACATTTTCTGATTTTCCGTTTATTACTTTAAGATTATCTGTTTCACATTTTCTGATTTTTCGTGAAAGCATTTTCTGATTTTCCGTTTATCATTTTCTAATTTTCCGTCTAGCATTTTCTGATTTTTCGTTAAAGCATTTTTTTGATTTTCCGTCAAGCATTTTCTGATTTTTTGTGTAGCATTTTCTGATTTTCCTTCTATCATTTCTGATTTTCCTTCTATCATTTACTTTACGTTTAACATTTTCTTATTTTACTTCTAGCATTTTCTGATTTTCTCTCAATCATTTTCTGATTTTCCGTCTAGCATTTTCTCACTAAAAGGTCTATCATTTTCTAATTTTGTTTCTGTCATATTCTCATTTTCCGTCAATCATTTTCTGATTTCCCGTTTAGCATTTTCTGACTTTCCACTAAGCATTTTCTGATTTTCCGTTTAGTATTTTACGATTTTATGTCTAACATTTTCTGATTTTCCGTTCAACATTTTCTAATTTCATGTTTTTTACAATTGATTTTGGTAACTGTTGATAAAAATAAATGAAACGAGGTAGATTTGCTCGTAGCTCAAAGTTATATTTTTCAATATTTTTAATCTTCTGCTTTCTTTCTCACTCCATTTTTTACGCATTTTTTTTTTGGAAGAATAATAACGAGTCGCTGTTTTTGTGCTATTT
>NW_019398577.1:0-795 GCF_000591075.1 Eurytemora carolleeae
TGTAGTGTTTTTTTACTAGCGTTATATGAGTGTAGTGTTTTTTTACTAGCGTTATATGAGTGTAGTGTTTTTTTACTAGCGTTATATGAGTGTTGTGTTTTTTTCCAGGTTCACCAATACAAGCAATCCTTTACGTAAAAACACTTTTATAATAAAATTTATCTATATAATCATGTTCATATAAATATATATATATATATAATGATTCTATGGTTATATTAGATTTCTTGATTAATCTTCCTAAGAAGATGCAGGTTCAAGTTTCTAATATAGAAAAGCCAATATAACATTCTACATTATTTTATGAAACTATTGTGTATTTTATCATTATTACTCACTTCATCGTGAATTTCATAATGAATGTGCTATAAAGTGAAATAAGCTGTACATTATAACACGTGTGCTATAAAGTTTTGATTGATTCCCGGATTTTCTCCAAAAAATTTAGGATATTTTCAAAATATTTTTTTCAATTGAAATCAACTTTATAATTTGACTTCTGCGTTGTTTCAAAGCTTATTTGATCTTGAAACAGCCATTGAAATAAGAGAAGTACACAAACGTTTCATAAAATTGGCTATAATACTATTATTTTGGCATGACGTGCTATAAAGTTTTTGAACTTAAATTTTCTCTATATCTCGAAGGTTCTCGCCTTTCTAGATTTAATTTTGTCCCGAGCCTCTAAAAAACAAAAAAGGCTTGAACCTTCTCGATAAAGAGAAAATTTCTGCCCAAAAACTTTATAACACTGCGAACCAAAATTGCAGTTTTATAAATGTTTAAATATCTTAA
>NW_019398577.1:1128-2266 GCF_000591075.1 Eurytemora carolleeae
AGGGATAATAGATTGGAGGTTGGGAACTAGGGATAATAGATTGGAGGTTGGGAACTAGGGATAACAGATTGCAGGTTGGGAACTAGGGATAACAGATTGCAGGTTGGGAACTAGGGATAACAGATTGGAGGTTGAGAACTAGGGATAATAGATTGGAGGATGGGAACTAGGGATAACAGATTGGAGGCTGGGAACTAGGGATAATAGATTAGAATTTGGGAACTAGGGATAACAGATTGCAGGTTGGGAACTAGGGATAATAGATAGGAGGTTGGGAACTAGGAAAAATAGATTGAAAGGTGGGAACTAGGGATAATAGGTTGGAGGTTGGGAAAGTCGTTTGGTATAATAGATTGGAGGTTGGGATAGTCGTTTTGTATAATAGATTGAAGGTTGGGATAGTCGTTTTGTATAATAGATTGGAGCTTGGGATAGCCGTTTGATATAATAGATTGGAGTTTGGGATAGTCGTTTGGTATAATAGATTGGAGGTTGGGATAGTCTTTTGGTATAATAGATTGGAGGTTGGACTAATTTTGTCAAGCGCATAGAAAACGTTTTGTAAGCAAAATCGATAAATAAAGCTTTTTTCGACACTCATGATTTGATTTGATTAGATAACGAAAAGTTTTTAAAGTTTAAAGATCAAATTAAATTGTGTGATTGATTGATTAGGTATGGTAGAAACAACTGAGATGTTGTTGACATCTGGAGCATCTGTTACCGTTTGTGATTCTTCAGGTTCATGTTTGCAATTTATATTTTATTTGCCATTCATATTTTTTTTTACAAAATTCGACTTTCTGTTTGATAAAGTTTTAAAAATCCTTTTCCCAAGTCAAAACTAACCTTTTTGTACTTTGAATCCGTTGTTTCTCTTTGACAACGCCTCTTTCCATATTTTTCTGTTTTGCAACTTGGCAAGGCTTTATTTTTATTATGGATGAAACCTAATTTTTTATTTTCTCAATCATTGACGTTCCCTTCGCTTATACTCTATTTTATTATTTTATTATTATTATTTTTTAATTATTTTTTTTCTGGGTTTTTAATCCTGAATTGAAAAAGAGAAAATAAAATTGTAAAATGTGGGAAATATCTTGTCAAATTTTTGTTTTCCCAAATTTTCAAAAATAAC
>NW_019398577.1:2787-10616 GCF_000591075.1 Eurytemora carolleeae
GATTTTTGGTAATGAAGACGACATTTTCATATTTTCCAGGAATGTTCGAAAACAAGTTGTAAGCTAAATATTATTTTAAAAAACAAAATCAAAACTAGTATGAAATATCAACTATATACAAATGTGGCGAAAGATAATCGATGACTATAGGTTGTAAGATCTGAATGATTTGTTTGAAATTAAATTGATTTTTTTACGGTCTAAGTCGTATGCTGCAATTTTCTCAATTTGTATGGACGCCATGTTATTCGGTACGAGACGTCTTTAACAATTTTCTCATTATAGACGCAATAGATAGAAGTAAGATTAGTAGTGATCAAAAGCGCTTTTTTATCGCATTAAGCCTATACCCCCTTTCATTTTTCGCGAACACTCCCTTTAATTACTTAAATTTTTTGCATGACAGAATTAATCCAGATTTGTATTTAGGCAAATCTAACCTTTTAGAATTTAAATGATTGTTTTTGGGGCAATGATAAAAAAGTGGTTAAAAAGCCTTCTATTTAAAGTCCCCACTCTTTATTAATCACCCCTTCCTCCGTTAATTCTCATATTTGCTATTTAACTTGCGATTAAAGATAAACTTATTTATGAAGCTAAATCAAATCCTATTAGACGAAATAAGCGGTTTTTCATTTTTACCTATTTTTATCTTTTTATCCCCGTTGCAGTGGTCTACAAAAAAAGAATGGCAATCAGAAATTTGTTTTAACTGAGTAAAATTCTATACTTCAGCTATTCAGTTTGGCCTCCATTCCACCAATCCACCAAATCTTCTTGTATCTCTGGATATAAAGTATTCAAATCAGCAAATTTGGAAGTTAAATTTTTAAATTTCAAATTTTCAAATTTTCGAATAGAAGTTAAATTTATAAAAATCCTTCGAGATACAGTGAAATTCAGTCAAAAAAAAAAACTATGACACGTTATGCCATAATAATCGTTCTACAATTTATTTTATTAAATGTGTTATCTTTTTTAATACAGTGTGATTACTTTTATATTAATAACAAGTTTTTTTTAACTAAGCAGTTATAAAAGTAAGTTAATTTCACTTTTATTATAATTTCAAGCATGTTTACGAGGTCTCTTAAAAGTCTGATTTTAGTTAATTTTTCTTTAAAGAGAAAAAAATTTATTCTATAAATATCCCAAACAAAAGTTAAGAAAATCCGGGAAACCAATGAAACTTAGTAGGACCCTGCAATAATATAAATCTTATAATGCTCGATAATTTCTCAATAGCACTGCTATAATAGAATTGATCATGAGTTGACTATGAGTGATAAAGTGCACAATAGTTTCATTTACTTCCTATCAAAGTTATATAATTCTTTCATGATTGGTGCATCTCTTAAAATAAAAAGTTTATTTTTAGCTACACGTTTTCTTCACTTTTTTTTATCAATTCCATGAAGAAATAATAATTAAGTCTGTATCCGGGAACATGATATAATAGAACTATTCCAAGCAAGGGGGGGGAGGGTAATGAATTTTAAAATATCAGAAGGGTAAAGGCAAGTTTTTCCATCCTTATTCATACTTTTCACCCCAAAAAAATATTTTATTTTCTCCTAAAAATATTCTATTTTCCCTTAAAACTAATCTTTTTTTCCAATCTGCGAATTTCACCATAAAATACAAACTTTTGACAAATTTGACCGAGTATTGCTTAAAATATCACAAAGTCTAATGATTATTCAATTACTGACTCATTTTACTAAATCCATCTTAAAATCAATCATTAACCATTAACCATTGGCATAATTTCAACCGGTTCACAACTCGTCTAACTGATAAGTTTCTGTTTGCGAATTCTCTATAAAATTCTGTTGCGAATTCTCTTTAAAAGTGACTGGCTAATTTCTATCTTGCGAAATAATGGCAAGCATGAGAATTAATCACATATCAGGCTATGAAAACAACGATAGCTTCTTCAATATTAATCATATTAAATTTCAATTACAATTGTGAATCAGACATGAACCTTGTCAGTCGCTGTAATTTATTTTTTTTCTTATTCTTGAATTTTACATAAATAGGAAAGTTTGATTTTTTATTATGGATGTTACTGCATAAAGAATAAAGAAACTCAAAAACAATGCAAGTTCATAGAAACCCTTGAAACCTTTATCTTTATTCATTTTTATATTTCTTTATATATCTTTATATTCATTATTGTGGAAGATAACCGAACAAAACGAAAAATTTTCCCCTGTAAATGAATTATCTAAAATTAACTTACAGATATCTTTTTATTTGTTTGTTTGTATCCAAGATACGGCTGAACCGGTCGGGTCTATTTAAAAAATCTTGATTCCTAATTGATTTTAAACTTTTGTTTGAAATCCACCAATGAATCCGCAAAATTTGTAAAAAAAAAACAATGGTGGCATTTAAAACAACCTTTATATATCATCGGAATATATTATTGAAGTTAAAAATCTCTTTTTTTTATATTAGATCTGAGATGTTGAGCCGACTGAGTTCATATCTAGGCGAGCTGGAGATAGATGAGTCAAGAAAGAGCTGTAGGAGCCATCGGAGCTCAGTCAATGGGGAGCAAACTGAAGTTTTCTCTCAGAGCAAATATGAAAACGGGAACCATGGATCTCAGAGCAATTCTCGATACAGCTCTGACTCGGAGTACTTTTGATTCATGATTTTTCCACGCTTTTTTTTTTTTTTACAAATTCCAATATTTGATCATTTTTCAGAATCAAAAGTACTACTTTTTAGAGTTTTCACAAAACCGAATTTATTTTAATCTATTTTTATCAATTCATATACATACAGTCTTATAATACAAAAAAAGCGACTTCTGTTTACAACATCCACAACATGAAAAATCCCTATTTTTTATGTTTCAGTAAATTTAAACTTTGCGATGTAATGAATAAAAATAAATTTTAAGTACAAAAAATATTTTTCCTTTAAATAACAAATAGGAGTAATGGAATCAATTTTTTATCATTTCATATCAGGTGTCTTTAATTTTTTAAATGATAAAAGGTTTATTTGTGAAATCAAGCTTTGACTGTATTGAAAAGAATAATTCTTAAAATATGAATTATAAACTTTTTTGCTGTGAATTCCAATTCAGAATATTGAATCTGACAAATTGCAATAGATTGATAAAGTTTTTGTTTTATTTCTATAAATATTCATTTTAAAGATTTTTACTCGTCAAATGTTTCAAGGGTACCGTTTTAATCGGACATCTTTGCATGGAGGGTTATTTGCAATTACGCTTACAGTCCCCTTAATCCTGGCATTTAATACATTTCTCACATGAAAGGTGGGGGGAGGGGGAGGGGAGGTAGACAAATGTGTTCAGTTTTGTCCATCCTGTTCAAACTTGCCACTGCCAAATCTTTTATTTCTAATACTTTTAACTAAATGTATGAGTAAAATTCTGTGCTGTGTTTAAAGATGCCCTTGTGATATTATTTAAATATTGTTTTATAATTATAAATATATATTTCAAGGAATTTATTTCAAGTGAGAACATGCACGAATATTCGTTAAATTGTATCCGTTGGGGCATAATTCATCATTGTTATTATCATAGATAAAGATAGATTGCGCATAAGATTTATATCTTGAAAGTTATAAATGTACAGAGATTTTTTAAAGATATTCCTATCATATAGATTAACTAGGTCGGTTGTGAACATTGGCTGTTCTTATGTCATTGAGTACTTGTGGTGTACATGAGTTCTGTAGAGAGAAATTTAAGTTAGTTTAGTCCTTCTCATGTCCTTCTTCAGTTCTCGTCAATATGATATATTGCTCAGTAAAATATTGTTGTTCAAATAGTTCCATTCCCGTAGTTATTTTACACTCTTCTGAAATCCATTAAAACACCAAACCACCCCGCTTATCATCGAAGTACACTTTGACCCCTAGAAGTATAAGTTCGCGGACTGTACAATTCTTGGTGATTTTGCGTACATAAGCTATCTATGTTTGTTTATTTATCTATGGTTATAATTAGCTCACTAATTATTTTATTTCTAAAAATTATCCGAAAATTTTTTTTTTTAATGCGTTTGGGTTGGGTGAATTTATTCAGGTAATTTTTTCCACGCAATGACGTGTACACTCATTGAAATCTACAGTCACTTTAATAAAGAAATCTCCGAGAATATCCGTAGATTTGGTCCTCGCTTCTCTCTCTCCCTTTCTCCTTGTTTTATCCCGTCAAAATGAATACATCGCAGTGGAACATGCCTCTTTCATCAGACCACTTCCAACTTCATGGACACTTTATCTGTTGGGAACAAAATTACTGATACAATTTTTGTGACCTTCAGAGTTCATTTTATGATTAATTAAGAACGAAAAAAAACGTTTTGGTTTCAAAAATAGTTTTTTACACCAATGTGACATTTTATTATTTGAAAACATTTAATCAAATAAAAAATAAAAAAATATCCTTTTCTTGCAAAATAGATACAAAAATCTGAAAGTATGGAAAACTTAATTTTTACAAATAAAAAGGACAAATATAAAAATTTGTTATTCAAATAATATTTCAGCCAAAGAAAGAGTCTCTTAATCCTCAATATGAAATCACATTTCTACGTAGCCTCCTGACCTGCAGTAGCCATGGAATTGCTTAAATTTTTTGTTTGCTCTGGTCTATCACTAGCTTCAGCTGCTTATACAACAGCCCACACCTCTCTCTGTATAAGCTATAGTGCCTACCAAAGTGGTAAACTGTCTTCTTCAGGATGGCCCACAAGTTCCTTTTTAAGTCGGGGCAGTGTATAAATGAATAAAGATTTAAAGTTCTGTAGAGTAAACAAGTAGATGTTAATTCCACATTTATTGAAAATATAATATTGTCTGGGTTGACTCTTGTCAGTTCTAACGATATAGTAACCATCAAAATCGATAAAAAAAAATTGTTAAAACCACAAGAAAATAAACAAACAAAAAAGATTATTTTAAAAAAAATTTGGCTGTCAAATGGACTAAAGAGAAACGAACTCAGATAATCAGATGGAAAAAGATAATTCTTCAAATATTCACTTTTAAAAAAGTCTATGTCTCTAGTGCTTGAATAAAACAACCTTCTTTTAGAAATAAGACAGCCATGTTATACTGTATAAGGTTAATTTAGACATTTTGAAAACTTAGTTTTTAATAATTAATGAAGCAACTATTTAAATTAAAAGTAACATTTTTTCTATTAACTATACGCTCTAAGTATTAGTTTTTTAATATTAATATAATTAATCAAAACTAGAGAAGCGATCCTATAAATTGTAAGTAACCTTAATATAACTCTACCATTTGGTTCTTTTTTCAACAACTTTTAAAGGGTTTGAAATATTAAATGCAACAAAAAACAATATTTTTATTTTTACTGTGTAAAATCATAACTATGAGAAGGAGCTACGAGGTTATAAAGTGTAACCAGTGATTTCTTATACATTTGTCCCGAGATAGAAATTTAAATATTGTTAAATTTGAACGCTTGATTTCGAAATTCTATGTGGGCACTTTTAAATTTGTATACATACAATATATTTCTACGGATTTATAATACGGATTGTAAACAATAACACAAATGATAAACATCTGTCATCTATGGCGTATTTATAAAAGGGGGGGGGGGCGGATAACCTTGAATTTTATTGAAAATGTCGCTGTAATAAGGTCCTTTTCGTATAAAAGTAAAATCCGTAACTTTTTAAATCTTTTACAGTTTACTAACTCATGTTTGTTTACATTAGATCGGCTGCCTTTGTTATTGTTGTTACGCAAAAACTAGTTCTTCNTTAAACCCTATTTAATGAAAAGCGTAAATACGGAATTAAATGGAAGCAGTTAATTCAAATGAAAACCGTAAAGAACAGAATTGAATAGAAGCTGTTAATTGAAATATTCTTTGTTGGCAAATTTAATGTTCTATGAATTTGATTCGAATAGAATAAAGTTAAATATACTAGAATATTCTGAGCTGAAAACTCTTGTATTGTGAATATCAAGATCAAACCTTGATCAACTCTTAGTTCAACCATGCAGAGTGTCGTTTGCAGAAACCCAACAGTCAATTAGAATCCGCAAACTTTGCACGTAAAAAATGATCAAAACCCAGCAGGGTTATCCAGAAGAGAAGATTTACCAGAAAATCAATAATGTCCACAGTGGATATCGAGACTAAGTAAACGGAATGAAGTGTATCCAACACAAGAGTTTCCAGTTCTAATCCTCCATATTGTGTGCTGAGTCTTATTCTAATTCAATCCCTCAAACTTGCATATTCCAACCAGGAAAATCCGCCAAATTAAATATTTAAATGTTTTTATAAACTCAACTCTGTAGAAAATTAAATCCGAAAGCTCCAGTTTAGAATTATAGTTTCAATGACAGCTAAGACCAGAGTCCTATTTTCCCAATTTTTTATCACAGGCTCAGGGCAACGCCGGGCACTCCAACTAGTGTTGAATAAAAGAAACATGAACTATGTATACTGTAATCCTCCATCTTGTTTTTGTACAGGTGTTCACAGCGTGCTGCGTGTATCTCGCTCTCGTGGGAATATTTGGTTTGGCACTAAACATTTTCCTTGTAATACTTTTCAAGACAGATAAAAAGGTGAAAACTCTCAGGACTTGGAATTTTGAGCAAGCACAAAAAAATATTTTCGTTTTTCTTGCTTGAAAATTGCTTCTTCAATGGGTTTCCAGCAAACGAAAATGTTCGCGAAAAAATGCGAAAATTTACATTCATATTTCGCAAACCGTATCGCGAAATTTAAAAACACAATTTTAGTTTACTATCCCTTTAAAATCACAATTTTAGTTGACTGTCGTCAAACCTAAAGGGGGTGTTCGTGAAAATTAAAGTCAAGTGAAAAGTTGCCAATTCTGAAATAATAATTTTTTTAAATTTTGCAGTTGCAGACAGATTTCTACAAACTAGTTCTTAGCCTTCTGATCTCAGATATATTCATCATCTGTATGGGTGTCCCAGTAGACTTCTACAGTTCTTATAGGTAGATACAAGGTGTCACAATAGACTTCTACAGTTCTTATAGGTAGATACAAGGTGTCCCAGTAGACTACTACAGTTCTTATAGGTAGGTACAAGGTGTCCCAGTAGACTTCTACAGTTCTTATAGGTAGATACAAGGTGTCCCAGTAGACTTCTACAGTTCTTATAGGTAGCTACAAGTTGTCCCAGTAGACTTCTACAGTTCTTATAGGTAGGTACAAGGTGTCCCAGTATGTTCGGTTTAGCGTAAGAGCAGACAAACCAGATCTTGAATGAGTTCTGAAAACTAAAAACAAACAAGTGGTTTCTGTCTGTATTGGAATATTTTTAGTCATATTTTAATCATAGAAAGTGTTAAACCGCCATTTTGCTTTATAACCTTTTGGGCCCTGGAACATCTTTTTAAAGAAAAAAAATTCTTGAAAATTATTTTTTATTCTCTAAATCAATTCTCTGACAACAGCTGTCACGCATTCCCGAGTTCATTTCAGTATAAGCTTTACTTTACATTCCCGAGTTTACTCCAGCAGGGATCATATTGTGTTAGTATGATGTACTGCGTATAATATGTGAACTTTTACAGGAATTGTACACTTTAAACTCCTTTTCAGGCTCAAATGGACTGAACGAATTTATTCTTATTTCTCTTCTATTCTAATCTCTGTTTTGTGTGTTTAAGTTTTAAGATTTTAAAGTTTTTTAAATTTTACATTTATTAGAGAAGGTTGGGCACTTGGAGAGGTATGGTGCACTGTTTTTGGATTCCTAATCACAACAGCAGGTATTATTAAATCAACTGTGACCCTCTGTGCAAAGGTTCA
>NW_019398578.1:0-8136 GCF_000591075.1 Eurytemora carolleeae
GTGATTGTTTCCGATTTCCAATGTTAACGTTAAAACTTGATCTTATCAATAATGTGAAAGATATGTTTTTTTAGCTTAAAAAATATTAAATTCCGACAATTTCTCCATTGCTTACTATAGCAGAATTATGCAAGTCAATTCTTTAGAGAGGTCATTACTAAAATAAATAGTTTCTTAATACTTGATGGGACAAACATTTTATCTTTTCAGTGTACTATTGTGAGTCATACAAGTCTTTTTTCAAATTAAACTTGCTTGAAGTTATGTGTAGTTTTTTTGTCATACAGGTTTTTAAAGTTCTTGAAAACATTTGCATATGTTAATAAAACATTTCCTAATAACAATTATTCAATAAATTAACTTTTGAAGGAAAATTGTGTTTTTATTTTAAAAATAACGACAATCTTTAGAGTCAAGATTTGGAGGAGGATCTTGAGCTGTTCAACTGGGACTTTGAGAGAGAAGAGGAAAGGCTTGATGAAATGTTGGACACCAAGACTTTTATTGAAGGGGGTTGGAGTAACTAGGTGAGAAAATTAAATTTAAAGTGTGCAGTGTAATTAGTTTTAATACTGGTTTACTTGATAAAAATAGTTTTCAGGCGGAATTCTTATTTAAAAGTTAAGCATTTATTTTCGTGAAAATAATTTTCGCTATCCCTCTTTTTGTAAATAAATTTACACCCTCAAAAGTATGGTAAGATTGTGCGGAGTTTAAACAACTTTGTGTAGTGTTTTTTTGCTGAATTTGGGAAAAAATTCACTTTTGGGGGATGAAATAATCGAGAAACATGGAAATCTATTTATAAATTTGGCTTGTCTGTCTGTTTGTTTGTTTGTATTGTACGCTTACCTGGTCACAGCAGCAGGAGTCCGTAGAGGAAGAGACAGGAACCATACGACCCACAGTGCTGGGAACTGCACGGCAGGCCCCCCCAATTGCCATACCCACCCCTAAACATGGGTATGAGCATGAAGGGCATATAAAGGCGTGGAGCACAGGCACAAACCCCAAGAGTCGACTCAATAGCCCAAACCCAGAGCCCAAGCACGTGCCAAGTGACCCCCAAACCCAACCCTAAACGCCCACACCCCCCCAAGAAAACAAACAAACAAAACCCCCCATGCCCCAAACCGCCGCGCCAGCAAGGCATGCCGGGTGGGCGGGAGGACACACAAACGCCGGTAGGAGGAATACTGACCTAAACTACCTGCCCCCCAAGGCAGGAAGCAGACCGCAGAAACTCCCCCCTGCTAAGTCAGCTGATCTCGTCTTGCCACGTACAAGGATTTGTAACCCCCTAGCGGCCAGGGGCGGCACTAGCCAGGGGCCTAAAATAACATGTACGCTTACCTGGTCACAGCAGCAGGAGTCCGTAGAGGAAGAGACAGGAACCATACCACCCACAGTGCTGGGAACTGCACGGCAGGCCCCCCCAATTGCCATACCCACCCCTAAACATGGGTATGAGCATGAAGGGCATATAAAGGCGTGGAGCACAGGCACAAACCCCAAGAGTCGACTCAATAGCCCAAACCCAGAGCCCAAGCACGTGCCAAGTGACCCCCAAACCCAACCCTAAACGCCAAACCGGTAGGAGGAATACTGACCTAAACTACCTGCCCCCCAAGGCAGGAAGCAGACCGCAGAAACTCCCCCCTGCTAAGTCAGCTGTTCTTGTCTTGCCACGTACAAGGATTTGTAACCCCCTAGCGGCCAGGGGCGGCACTAGCCAGGGGCCTAAAATAACATGTACGCTTACCTGGTAACAGCAGCAGGAGTCCGTAGAGGAAGAGACAGGAACCATACGACCCACAGTGCTGGGAACTGCACGGCAGGCCCCCCCAATTGCCATACCCACCCCTAAACATGGGTATGAGCATGAAGGGCATATAAAAGCGTGGAGCACAGGCACAAACCCCAAGAGTCGACTCAATAGCCCAAACCCAGAGCCCAAGCACGTGCCAAGTGACCCCCAAACCCAACCCTAAACGCCAAACCGGCAAAGCCGAGTCCAGCCGCAAAGCACCTAACCATCCTAACTCACCTAGACAGAGTAGCCCAGCACGCCAGTGCGCTGGCTAATCTTCCCAAGGATCCTCTGGCCCAAACCCTCGTCAGGGCAAGGAGATTCGAGCCAAGCAATCAGACTCACAGGCACCCAGGCCGGTTCCAGCGGGCAGTCAAACCCAGAACCATCGCAGAGACCCCAGAACCTAGCAAAATCGGCCTTTGACAGAGCATCCGCCATGTCAGCACCAGCATTAGAGCATCTCGTAATCTTGACAACCTCGATCCAGCAGCCAAGGCCAGATGCCACAGTCGCTAGAGCCATGACCAAGGTGGTTGAGAGGGCGCAAGTCGTGCTATAACCCTTCTTCCAGATACCCACAGAGCCCGAGTTATCAACCCAGACCTTCACAGGATTCCCCTTGCACAGGNCAGTTCCATACCAGGTTTATATATCCTGTATATCCCGATTAAATGAATTTACGACAATCTATAATAGTATCTTGAGCATAATGTTACTCCATATTTATTAACTACTGTGTCTCTATCCTAGATTTCCACTAGTGTTTCCATAAATATTAATCATAATATCCTGAATAATCCAGTTTAATAAAGACAGATCGGACAAATAATTATGTTCCAGAATAAAGCGCTAAATGAAAGTCCCAGTTCAATATCTGACGACCTGTATTACCAACTTTTCCCACTTTCCATTTAAATAAACATTATTAATCTCATCATAGACAGGCAAACTATTTCCGTTCTTGTCCTCCCTTTATCCCAAATTTAAATTTCTCTCCCAATAAAAAATTCCCAAACATGAAACAATGACTAATATTTTAACTTTTACCTTTCCCCAATTACCCTGTTTCCTTCAAAATATTCCTTCACAGGCAAAAAAAAACCTAACATATCATAAAATCTTTATTATCATATTATCTGACTAGGTTCTCCGTGCTAAAAAAAACGAAACCATTCTGACAGATTGTTCAAAACTTGTATTATAGCACTGCTGTTGATGTTGTTGTACTGCCCAAGTTATTTGTGATCCTTCCTAGGATGCTTCCCGTGGCATGATGCATTCTTGTCCTTGAGGAACACGTTGCAGTTGTGTGCAAACTTGTCCCCCTTTGGATTCTCGCAGCCGCCATTGATCGCCTTTCTCGAGCATTTCCCATTATTGTAATCATAGCATGTCCTCATCCCGTTTACCAGTGCATTCTTTCCTCTTGCCGGAGGTTTCTGCTGGCGTAGAGACAGCTGTGATGCAGAGTATAAGGTTGAGCTAGCCTGCCGGTCATAATTCCGAGCCGCTCCCTCATATGGAACTTCCGACCTTAGCCCATGGGCAGCAAGTGTCTCCTTCAGCAGCTTCTCCTGTTCCTCGAAGCTTAGCACCACCGTCATGTTTGCCGCACGTTTGCTGTTCATCCTCTGAACAGCATTGAAAAATGCACAGATTACCGTGATTTTCAGCTTTGGGTCCTGTGTGGCGGATATGAACCAGTATCTAAGGAGTAATCTGCCCATGATATCTCCGGTTTGATCCATAGGCCAGAGAAGATGCAGGACTGAACGGTAATTCTCCAAAGCCTCCTGTACCTAAACAGGAATTTTTAATCAGTTTATCTTCAACAAAACCCCAAGTATTCAAGAGGACAATATTGGCCCAGTTCTAAGAAGATAAACAGGACTTTTGATTAGTCTATCTCATAACCAATATTTCTAATTTTTGGATAGAAAAATCCTGATTTCTCAATCAAAGGCAAAAACTTTAAGAAGATAAACAGGACTTCAAATAGTTTGTCTCATAACCAATCCTTCCTAATTCTTGGGACAGAAAATTCTTGATTTCTCAATCAAAACCAAAATTTAAGAGGAAATATTGGTCTAACTCTACGGACATAAATAAAAATATATAAGAGGAAAAATATTGGTCTAATTCTAAGAAGATAAACAGGCCTTGGATTAGTTTGTCTCATAACCAATATTTCTAATTTTTTGGGATGGAAAATCCTGATCTCTCAACCACAAGCAAAAATTCAAGATAAACAGGACTATATTTAGTTTCTCATAACCAATTTGCTCATTTTTTGAGATGGAAAATTCATGAACTCTCAATCAAACCCAATTCAGAGACCGGAGAAAAGAATTGGAAAAGAAAAATAAATAAATTAGAGCTCACCATTATGCCATTTTTTAAACCCATTTTAACTAGTTTAATTAGTTTCAAAACTGAATTACCTGTCTAACTGGCTGTGGTTCTGCCCAGTTATAGTCAGATAGAGTGACCAGTTCCTCGTCCTCCTTCCTCCTGATCTCTTTCATAGGACGAGTGGACACGGAGCTGTTCTCCGACATGAAATGTTTCATCTCCACAACGTTCCTCCTGTCGTGCATGAGGTGAATAGTGCGGTCAGATACGTTGCTATTACAGCCCCCAAACTCCAGAGCCAGGTTCTTGTATTTGTGGTCATGCTTCATCGGGATTTGGTCAAAGTATTTTTTGGGGTCAGAGAAAGGCAGCCGTAGCCAGCGAGCTGGATGTAGTTTCTCCTGCCCGTCGTCTTTCCCCTCTGCGAACTTCACCCTAGGAGGAAGCTCATCCTTCTTAAGCATGGACATCTTGGAATTTTCAGCACGGAGTTGCTTTAGGTACATATCATGCATCAAATTAATGTCCTGGATTGACATTCTACTCACTTCCGCAGGGTTCTTCAGTAGATTTGGTCTTAAGTCCTTTGGCCATACTTCCTCCAGCCATTTCCACTGGATACTTCCGGTATCAGCTCCCTCGTCCTCCGACGATTCGTCTATCTCTACTTCAGTGGATATAGGCCTCCGCTTCTTAGTTTTCTAGATAACAAATAAAATAAAAAATCCGTTAAGTGAAACTTTCCAACTTTAAATATTATATTTCCCGGGTATTATACATTGCAAGACAGTAATTCTTTCCCTTATATTTCTAAATTTTAGAGAATCAAATTCCCATTATAACTAAATCACAGAAATTAGACTATTTTTTAAATTTCCCTTCTTTTTAGAAGGAATAAAGGGATCCATATTTGTCAGGGTTAATGTACAATACAGACCCAATATTCTATTTCTCAGTTTCAAAATATTGAGACATACATTAAGTTTTTTGTTAGGAAAACTTTCAATCTAGAGTTTTATTTTTTAAAACAGTCAGGAATAAGTCCTGATTGTAAGCCTGTTTACCTCTCTTTCCCCTGTCCTCATGCAACTATGTTTCCGTGTAGTTTTTGGCGCCGATGGTCGTGGTCTTGGGTGAGAGGTTGATTCAGTGTTCGTCGTGTTCGTAGAAATAGTCTCAGAAGATCTGATGCCTAGTTCTCTCCTAGCTTCCTTGGCTAGGTCAACTACACTCTCGTCGATTACTGAGATGGTGTCCTCGCCCTCTCTGGCTTCCCCATTCTCTCCCTCTGCGGGGTCATCCTCATCCTGTGCACCGGATTCTGAAAAAATTACAGTTAGAGATCAGACATAAGCCTATTTCCAGGATGTAGGTATGAGTCATGTCAACATATTCAAATTAAATAGATTTTTGTAATAGTATAATATAACCTAGATGCCGAAGTTTATGCCAAACACAATTAAATTAACAGTCAAATGTTCAACGTCATTTCAATTAAAAGAAACCAATTTCTCTATTCCTGAATATTCTTGATTTATTTAATTGACTTCGCTATCCTTCTTGCCATATCAATTCTCCTTGTTCGCGGCAATTTTAAATAGTTTAAATATGCTTCGCTAGACCATCTGCCCATTGCCATGATCTCCTCATCTCCAAAACCGAGAGTTCCTAGTAAGGTCGCCATCCCTGCTCTGAAGCTATGTGAGGAGATTTTCATCTGTTTGTAGTCCAGATGTGGTTCCAGAAAAAACCTGAGAAGTTTGTTTAGCTGTTTCCCAGTGAAGCATTTCCCATTTTCCCACCTGAACGCTGGTAACTCTTCCACTGTCTGATTTTGAAGTCTGTACCATCTTTCCATTGCTCGTACCGGGCACAGAGGCCCCTCACTCTCGTAAACATCAATTATTTTCCCCCTTCCTATTCTATCTTCCTTGGGAGATTTGAGTCTGAGCTGGATACTTTGATACAGGATCCTTTGTACTCAGTTCTGTTTAGTTTGATGTCTGCTTTAAGAAGAGTGAAGTCGGGATCAAAGGTTTCAACTTTCTTGCACAGCAGTTCATGAATTCTGAGACACCCTGCAAAAGCTGTTGTACAAACAGTCCATACCATTGCCTTGTTGAATCTGCTTGAATCCCAATTTTTTATTCCAATCTTCAGAAGTTTCATCGAAGTTAAAGTGATTGGAGCTCTGACAGGTTTCTGGTTCTGTCTTTTCTCAATATTCTCCAGGTTCCTTTTTCCCTTGATTAACTGTTCAATTATCACCGGCCTCAGTACCGGGATGTCCACCCCTTTTACTAGATGCAGGTAACGAAGTCCTGACAGATACGTATTCGCCGTGCTTGCCGTCACCTTCCTCGTTTCGAAGAGCCAGTGGACAAATATGATTATGGACCTTGTAGAGAGAGGGAAATCCATGATCGTTGCAGTTTGCTCTTGACATTTTCCAAGTAGATTCCCAACGGTTCTGTAAGTGCTCCACGTTCCTGCAGCAAGAGAGTGGTTCAGTAATTCCGCTAATACCAGGCTAATCGAAGTTGGAAGTTCGAAGTGTTCCAGAGAGTTCTCCGAGTGAAGCCCTCTGCTTCCATATTTGAAACCCTTTTTTGCTCGAGGGGTTGCACCTAAATCAAGTAAAAATAAAACCCCCTGTAAGTTGACTCGTGTGTAGAAAAAACCTTTTCATCATAAACCTGTTTCCCTACTGTTACAACCCAGTTGGCCGCTCAGATTTTTTCTTTCGAAGTTCTCCCAGGATTTTATAAATTTGATCTCAGCATCTCAGACTCTTGTCTCTTGTCTCACCGAGATGTTGATTTTCTTCCATTTATAAACAATCTCGTGCTTATGATCTTTCCAACCCAGCCTGTTACTTTATGCCTGAGTAAACGTTATTTCCAACTATATTTTGTTATAATTTACAATTTTTATTCCACAGTTATAAAAAGGACTCAGTTAAATCAGTGCCTTAAATTGACATATTTAATCAGTGTTCCAAATTAACACTTTAATCAGTGTCCCAAATTAACACTTTTATCAGTGTCCCAAATTGCCACATTTAATCAGTGTCCCAAATTAACACATTTAATCAGTGTCCCAAATTGCCGCATTTATAAGTATCCCGAATTGACACATTTTAATTTTGTGTCCCAAACTGACACATTTAATCGTTGTCCCAAATTGACATATTTATCAGTGTCCCAAATTGACACATTTTAATCAGTGTCCCAAATTAACACATTTAATCAGTGTCCCAAATTGACGCATTTATAAGTATCCCAAATTGATACATTTAATCAGTGTCCCAAACTAACACATTTAATCGTTGTCCCAAATTGACATATTTATCAGTGTCCCACTAGGGCAAGTTATNCTGTCTGTGGTAAGGGATTTCACGGAAGAGGTGGTGAGGGTGTCTCCGGTAGAGAAACCTCTCCCTTTAAGGGTAGTTTGTTTCGGTTTCCCCATTGTACTGTAGAAAACTGAAACAAAGGAGGAGGTAATCAAGGTTTGAAATCTAACAAGTAGGTTAGAAAAGTTTAGAATATAGTCCGATTAAAAAAAATTTTCACTTTTGACATGTAGTATGAAAAAGGAAAACATAAGAAAGAAAATTTTTTATACTCAAAAAAGGTGTAGTTACAGTAGTGATCTCGAAAACTAGAAATTTCTTAAGACAATTCCCTTTCTTGCGATACATGTCACACAAACGCCGGTAGGAGGAATACTGACCTAAACTACCTGCCCCCCAAGGCAGGAAGCAGACCGCAGAAACTCCCCCCCACTAAGTCAGCTGTTCTCGTCTTGCCATGTACAAGGATTTGTAACCCCCTAGCGGCCAGGGGCGGCACTAGCCAGGGGCCTAAAATAACATCTTCAGATCAATCGCTCTAGTGGCAACATAATCACATTCTCCACAGTGATAACTTATATCTCTTTTTTCTCTCAGTTTCTTCTTTTTAAGTCTC
>NW_019398579.1:0-8077 GCF_000591075.1 Eurytemora carolleeae
CTATGCATCCTATGCATCCTATGCAGCCGTATATAAACTTGTATTTATTTCTCATACAAGTCTATCCATCTATGCATCCTATGCATCCTATGCAGCTGTATATGAATTTGTATATATTTTCCTATACAAGTCTATGCATCTATGCATTCATGGATCCTATGCAGCCGTATATAAACTTGTATATATTTCATATACAAGTCTATGCATCTATGCATCTATGCATCCTATGCAAATGATAAAACTCGTTTTTAACTCCATTGGTCTCATATCGTGCCTGGTATCAGATTTTACTCTCAGCCAAACCAGCTTTCACATTACAACTTTAAAGGAATCAATAGACCTGGCTATAGCAAGATTGGTTTCGAGCAAACTTTTCCAATGGTTTGCAGTAACATGATAGGTAATAAAATAATAATTTTTTTTTAATAAATTAAGTTTCCTAGCATTCTAGGTTTTTAGTCATCTCAGATTAAATAAATTAATTATCAATATCAACAGCAATTTGCCTCTATGCTTATTCTTTTATTTTTACTTCATATGGTTTGTATAATTTAAACATTGGTCTCTAAATGTGAGCACCATGTCAGGTTGAGACTAATGCCATATGACTGGCTTGCACAAATGAGAAGAGTCAAAAGCTCAATTGATACAGTTCCAGGGGTGTATATTTCTATAAAGTACACCCCCCCCCCTTCTGGGGTAAATTTTGATGATGGGGGGGGGGGTAATAATTTGAAAGGCGAAACTTTCATGTTATTAAATAATTTTACCCTAAAATTTTTTTTTATAAAGAACAAAGAAATGTCTTTTGGGGAAAAATAAATCATTATTTCAGAAAATATACACCTCTGTCGAAATAGGTTTAATTAGTAAATAAAATGTATTTAAAATTTATTCACTGTTTAGAAATCATCTCAACAAAATTCAAAGTTGAAGAACAAAGGGTTCAGGACGGCATCAAGGATGTACTTAAAAATTGGAAGCCTGTCAAGGTAGTGTGTTAAGATAAATCTTTTTATCTTTGCTTGCCTCACTTCTTTTTGTCACATCTTTTAGTAACCATACACATTGAAATGGCTGAACCAATCAGGTCCACATTTGTTGTGACCCCCTTTCCTTCCATACTATTTTCTTACAACTTTTTTGTAACTCTACCTTTCCCTTGATTTCCTTCGTTTTTTTCTTACCCTTTCTTTTATTTCCCTGTTCTTGGGTCTTAGATTTACCCCCTCCATTGAGCGGAAAGGAAATATACTGACCTTATTTAAATATCCAGTTCTTATTCTTACTTATTTAAAGGTTGCCGGAGAACGAAACCTTGATCAAGACAGAGAAAACAGCTTTGGAGCTGGTTCTGGAAATGACAATGATGGTGATGCTGACAATGATGGTGATGCTGACAATGATGATGATGCTGACAATGATGGTGATGCTGACAATGATGGTTATGCTGACAATGATGATGCTGACAATGATGATGATGCTGACAATGATGATGCTGACAATGATGGTAGTAACGATGATGATAATGGCAACAATGAGGATGTGGATGAAGATGAGCATGAGGACAATGTTTTGGACAGCGATCAGGATGGACATGATGACGATGGCAATGATCAATCTGATACCCAAGAGGGAGGCGATTATGATGAAGAATCTAAAGATGGTTCTCTCCCAGATCCTGACTACTTCAATTTGAACTCTACATTTAGGGTAAGTTATAAACACTAGATGTTTTTAATCTAAAAGTTTAAAACATTGCACTCAGATTAGCACATCAGCTCTAATTATTGCTCAGGATCAATTTTATTTTATTTCCTGCTGTAAGAAATGGATCTTTTGCTTATGTTTTATGCATTATTAAGAGATAATTTAGTTTTAATAATCGATCAAAACCCTAAATGTTGTGGATCCACGGGATCATTTCAGGATCCTAAGCACTGCCTTTAAACATAAACGAAAAAGTCCAGGCTTAAAACCAATGGTTAATTCTGAAACTCTGAAATTTTATTTGCAAAATGCGAATGCTTTCAAAAAGAGTTTTCCAAACTTTTATAAACATCACAATAATTAGGTGTTGCATTTCAGGACGTTGAAGGCTCAGATGCTGAGTAAAGTAAACGAGGTATGTTAAATTAATCCTTATCTCAATGCATGCATAAAGATTGTATTTAAAAAATTGGCCTTTTTAATTATCTATTTAATTTATTGCAAATGTACAGGATTGTACGAATTTTTTTATCTCTACTAAAAAATTGTACAGGCTCTATGGATTTTGTTTCAAATTGTACCAATGTAATGGACCCTCAGTGCATATGTATTTTTTGTTCAGGAGATTCTGCTCCCAAAGAAGAATGGTTCTTCACTGTTCGACCTACCATCCACCAAATCTCATGGATGAGACCATTAAGGTAAAATCACTTTACACAGTACACTGTACATTACACATTACACATTACACATTACACATTACACATATTACACATATTACACATATTACACATTACACATTACAATACTCTTTACTCTGTGCACTTGTACTTTACACTAAACGCTGCACAACTAAACCCTGAAACTAAACACTAAACACTAAACACTAAACACTGAACACTAAGCACAAAACACTAACCCTAAACACTTAACACTTAACACTTAACACTAAACACTGAACACTAAACACTAAACACTAAACACTGAACACTGAACACTGAACACTGAACACTGAACACTGAACACTGAATACTGAACACTGAACACTGAACACTGAACACTGAACACTGAACACTGAACACTGAACACTGAACACTGAACACTGAACACTGAACACTGAACACACTACACTCTACACTCTACACTCTACACTCTACACTCTACACTCTACACTCTAACTATACTTACACACTACACTCTACACTCTACACTCTACACTCTACATTCTACACTCTACACTCTACACTCCATTGGTTTGCATATCAGCAAACCTTATAAACAGAAAATTTATGTGATAATGTGATATGTGATAATGTGATATGTGACTGAAAATTCTGAATAAATAAAAGTTCTTAATGAATATTACTTCTATTATTTCAGTTTCAGTCAAAAGATGATTCATATGCAGCATGAAACCTGCAGTAAAATTTGGGAGCCATATTTTTGTTTAGAAAATTGCGCACTTAATGCGTCAAATTTGCGTAGATTTTGTGTAATTTTTGGTAAAGGAAAGCCATTATAATTTTTGAGTAAATAAAAATGCGCATTTTCTTCGTTAATTTGTACGAGATTATAATGTAAATTTTAAGTCTACAAAAACCAAAAAAATTGCGTAGCTAAGTGTGTGATTTTACGTCTTTCATGACGTAAAAAGAGCCAAAATGTTGAGGTAAAATTTACGTAAAAATGCCAAAAGTGACGTTTAAATTGCGCGCTTTTTGCGCAATTTGGCTAGCTGGGATAGTCTAGTTAGTTGTATCTTAAGGGACAGTTACTGTAGGTAACCATAAAAACACCTTTTAGCAATATCTGGATTATTTATGTTATAAAATTCTTACATTAGATCTGCAGTTATCTATTCAAAAATGTAAATAATTGACTTAAATTTTTGCGTATCTATGCATATCTATGCATTTTTGTTATCTCTAATTCAATTTTTGATGATTTTTTATGAAGTTTTGTTTAACAAAAAAGCTATTTTAAGTTGCATTTAGTCTAAATAAGTGGCAATCAAAAGAGCTTTCACTAGATCTGGTTGATTTTGACTGAAAATGACTAAACAAGGTTTTAGTCAGGTTTTAGCTTGTTTTCTGCATCACCCACTGTTGCAGGAAACTATTATTGATCTTCGCTACAATCATTCTGAAAAGAGAATTGACACAAATCTAGCTGCCTAAGGCCTGTTTTGACTTGAGAATAGTAAAGTGCAGGATTGGAAACCTCCAGGAACCTATGGCTGGCTCTCCCTGCTTGACAACCTTTCCTCTTTTCATTGTCCTTAACTTGGATCAATGCATTTAAATCTCTTTGTGTTGAGTAGAAATCATGCAACCTTTTGCTGTGAGAGTTATTGACAGTCACTCCTCTGTCAACGTACATCTGTCAGGTGGCTAAAACTGTTTAACCAGATATTAGCTTCAGATGGAATAAAACCCATAAACAACAAGCTGGAAATCCGGTTACTGGCTGCATACAAGTGTGCCTGATTTCAGTGATATAATGAGAACTGGTATCACATTGCCACTACACCACACCCTATTGGATAGATTTTCTTAAGAGGACCTTTGTCTGAGCTTAAACCTAGCTTCCTCCAGGCAGCCAGATATTATATTTATGTTATACTGTTTTCCAATTAATGGTTTAAAGATATTTATTTCCTTGAATAAAATAGTGAGTTGAATAAAACTAGGGGTCACCTTTGTGGTGACCCCTAGTTTTTTGACATGCATGTTATTTTTTTTTTACTGGCCTGTCAGCTGAAATTGAATCCCGGCTTCCTGTTTTCTTCACAGCCTCTGCATAGTAGGATACAGGTTTAGTTCAATGTTTTTTTTTCAGCTTCAGTGATTTGTGTGGCATCTCGGAACCCTACTGACTAGGATGTCCCTGTCTACTCCCTCTCCTTGAAAGTGCCAACCTTTTGACCTGACAGTGCTAATGCCTGATTTGCGCAGACTGACGCGCAATTTGCTATCAAGCGCATTACTTCCAGTGAAATTCAGTTTCATTATTTCGTTGCACCCATTCCAAGGAGGATGCTGAACAGTTAATTGACCTGATCTGCTCCCTGCCATCGTCAGAGCCCTACAAGACCCTGAAGCACCACCTGTTGGAGTTGAATTCTTTCTAGCGTTTAGAGTCCTTCAACTCTCTCCTGTTTGTCCTATACATCAGATGATCTGGTGGTTGAGGATGTTTCCGCTGTCTCCTCCTGCTCAAGGTTGTAATGCAAGGAAAGTTAATTGCTGTCGCATATACTCTGAGCACATATTGAAACCAGTTCTCTGGGTGGAATTTGTAAACAAGAATAGATTCCTAAGACCAGAATATTTCATTGATTTTTTTTTATGTGAAAGATGGATTCCATGTCAGGCTTCAACATCCGTCTTGTGTTAACATAAGTGCCCAGAGACAGTACACTGCAGTACAAAAGATGTGTACACTTCTGAAATAACTTTCCTTGCATTACATTCTTGCTCCTGCTCATCTTCTCGTTCTTCTTCTCAGCCTCCTTCCATGCTAAGCCTGGCAGAGCATCCTTGTCAAGGCCTGGGTCCTCACTCAGGTCACTTTGGGTTGGTGTTGTTACCACAGAGCCCGAAATTTAAAAGAGTTTTGTTGAACGAAACTCCCGAGTTTCCTTTTGGGGTCTTAACATTTGTGTAGATTTTGATTTAAGAGATTCGAAAAAAATGAAGACTATAAACAAACTAAAGAACATAATATTTCATTACAAAAATATCAATATTCACAAAACTGCCTAACCCCACTCGTGAAACCTGGTTTTTATAACGATACCCTGTCTTAAGTTTTGGGCTCTGGTATCATGGAGAAGAAGCTCAGCACTGGAAGAACCCCCGATCCTATGTTCCAGGAAACTAAATGGCTGGTGGGAGGAGCAAGCTAACTCTCTTCCCCTTAGAAAATCCTCTCTTATCAATCTATGAGACTCCCTCTCTGGTAGGTATACTTTGGTAGATACAGGGGTGTCTATATAAGTTTCTTCCTCACTCATCTCATACTTACTCATCAGTTGCTGCTTGCAGTGCTGCTGATTCTCACCTAATAACAGCAGGGGCGGGACTCTCTGCTGTTTTTGGTGACAGAATACTCCCACTCAAGTTTGGCTCCAACAGTTTCCAGTGGAGTTTAGACTAGCTCCAGTTACAACTCCTATCTTGGGTTAGGATTTTCTCAGGATTTTTTTTCTCCTGGTAGACATGGCTGGAGGACAAGTTCTGGAGGCGGACTCCCTTGATGTTCTGTCAGCTGATTCCTCACACTCCTCTTCAGAACCCTTTTGTGCTCTGAGGTCCACTCCCTTGGAGATCAGGAGGTTATTGGCTGATTACCCTGATGTCCTCTCTTCAGATGGTTTTACAGCATCAAACCCCAAGCATGGGGTGTTCCATGATCTTCCCACAGGCCCGAACCCCCCGGTTTAGCAAAGGCAAGACACTTAGATTCCGAGAAGTTGGCCTCTGCCAAGGATGAGTTCGCAAAGATGGAGGCTGCTGGCATCATCCGGAGGTCAAGTTCCCTGAGCTCAAGTCCTCTACACATGGTTAAGAAGTCAGATGGCTCTTGGCGCTCCTGTGGGGACTATAGGAGGTTCAACACAGTGACGGTCCCTGACAGGTATCCTCTATCTTCAGTCTCTGATTTCTTCACCAAGATATCTGGATCCATGGTGTTCTTCAAGCTGGACCTACAGAAAGGTTATTATTTTGGCGTTAGGAATGTGGCTCAAATGTTCCAGAGAATGATGGATAATTTTTTTGGTGATTTGCCATTTTGATTCAACTACCTGGATGACATCCTTGTCTACTTTCTGGATTAAGCCTCTCATCAAGATCATCTTCAGCAAGTTCTCCAGCTCTGCAGAGATCATGGTAATACCATTAACCTGGACAACCTCGGCCATTGTGTGTCTGCTCTGGCTCCACTGCTTTCCAGAAGTACTGCATGGTCATCTCCCAGTTCCCTTGTCCAGTTTATTGTCCTTCTCTTCAACAATTTCTGGGAATGATTAATTTCTATTGAAGCTGTAACTCCTCAGGTTCCTCCAGCCAGAGGACATCCTCAGTGAGCTCCCCCAGATTTGTCTCAGCCCCGGGCAGCCCTACCTCGGGTCAGGTTCAGTTCTCCACTTTCTCCGCCTGGTTCTTCAAAGTTCTCTTGTTCCTAGAAGAAGCCCATCCTGGAGCGGCCACACAACCAACAACAGCATCATCTATGAGGTTTACCAGGAGATTAGAAGCCAGACAACCATCAACAGCCTCATCTCCTCGTCGACCTCATAGATGATGCTGGGGGGGACCTCTGAGGCGGAGCTAAAGATGACCCTTGTCTGAGCTCGAACCTAGCTTCCTCCACATAGCCGGATATTATATTTATGTTATACTGTTTCCAGTTACTGGTTCATAGATATTTATATCCTAGAATAAATTAGTTAGTTCGTTTTCTGCAATCCTTCCCATCTTCTCATGCATACCTTCTCAGGCACCCTCTGCATAACAGAAGGAAAGCTGTAGGGATACAGGTATGGAAACTAGGATGGCCTGACTCATACTGATTAATTATACACAATCTCTATTTTTAAGGAGAGGAAACTTTGTTCCTTTCAACCCAAATAGAACATTGTGTTAGCAATACAAATTGAAACAAAACAAAATTGTGTGCCAGAATCTAAACTCATACTTTCATGCATCTTGTTTATATTCAAAGATAATCATAATTTAAGTTTATGTAAAGTTACTTTTAAGTTTTAAATCTTAACCTGGAAGAAAATATTATTGAAGTGATTGTAGATAGTGCTAGTCAAGGGGTCAGTTATGAGGTGCAAATGGGGGGGGGAGGGGTTGAAAAGGATGTTGAAGATAAAACTTAATATCAGGTGAAACTAAATAAATTGAGAGAAAATGGAGGAAGATTCGATGGATTATAATAAGTAGAGAAAGAGTGAGTCATGTTAAAATTGTCAGGTGGAGTAAATATACCTTATTAGTTTAGGACAGAAAATGAAAGATTGGGACAGAAAATCAGAATTTAGGATGAAAAATAAATTTTGGATCAAAAAATAATCTTCTAGCATACAAAAACTTACTAGTGGAATTTGAAATATTTCTCTGAGTTTTGGGACAGAAAATGAAAGTTTTGGGACAGAAAATGAAAGTTTAAGGAACTGAAAATGGAGGTGCTATGGAAACGCCTCAACACGGAAACGTCTCAACGCGGAAATGCCTCAAAAACCGGTTTTGAGGAATTTCCGTTTTTTTTTGGGAAATCCCTCAAAACTCGAAAATGTTGAGGGATTTCCGAATATTTTTGAGGCGTTTCCTAATATTTAAAGTTGAGGTGTTTCCTC
>NW_019398580.1:0-1522 GCF_000591075.1 Eurytemora carolleeae
CCCCCATCTCCCCCCTGCAGTGACGGCCTGGGATACTGCCGCGCAATGCAGGCGCCAGGTGTACCAAAAGGTTCTATGGGGGAGCCAAAGATTTCATTTTAAAAATATGATTCTCCTAACTAAAACCTCTCAATACACATTGCTAAAACTTAACAAAGAGTGAATAAAAAGACCCCCCCTCCCCTCTGGAAATTGTTTACACCCCTGACTGCCTGGGGTCTGGGCAAATCAATACGATACGCTACATTTTTCTTCCTTTACCCTTACACTAGTGTGGATAAAGGGGCGGGGTAGAGAAAGGGGTGGAGCTTCAGTAGCAGGAGGGAGGGGGGGGGCGTAAAATATTGCTATTACTATCTATAATTTTGTTACATCTTAATACCCCTTTTCCTAAACTGCGTATCATCATCACACCTAGTTTAAACCTAAACCTAAACCTTACCATCACCAAACCTAAACCCTACCATCACTAAACCTAAACCTTACCATCACTAAACCTAAACCCTACTATCACTAAACCTAAACCCTACCATCACTAAACCTAAACCCTACTATCACAAAACCTAAACCCTACCATCACTAAACCTAAATCTTACCATCACTAAACCTGAACCCTACTATCACTAAACCTGAACCCTACCATCACTAAACCTGAACCCTACTATCACTAAACCTAAACTTTATTATTACTAAAACTAAACCCTACCATCACTAAACCTAAACCCTACCGTCACTAAACCTAAACCTCACCATAGATTAAGTAAACCTAAACCTATGAATGATAAATTATTTTTGTACTTAAGGTTGATTTTTAAGGCTTTTTTAAGTTTTATTATTATTATTTACTAGAAGTCGAAGAATTTATGTCCATTTATCTTACACATTCTTTTCAATGTTTATGTATTTTTTTTTCTCGTTTTAGGATACTCATGATTACTTATACTATTTCTAATTAAGTTTTTCATTTTCTTTTAGTTTATTATTTTTCAATATGTCTACTTTTTACTTTATTTAGTTTATTATTCTTAAATATGTCTACTTTTCTACTTTATTTAATTAATTATTTCTAAATATGTCTACTTTTCTACTTTATTTGGTTTATTTTTTTATCGATTTATATATTGTATATATATACAAATTATGTTTTTGTTTCACTAACATAAAACAAGTTTATTTTTAATTTTAATCTCTTTTTATTTTCAATATTTACATATTCAAAGTATTTAAATTTTCTTGTAAATTTATTTTTATAGTTCTTAAGTTACACATATAGTTGGCAATATTTAATTTTATTAGAAGGATGTTTTAATTTTAGAATATTTTTTCTTAATTTATTGAAAAATGTTAACTTTTAAAAAAGTAACAGTTTTTAATAAATATTTAAATTTGAGTTTATTTATTAGAGATTATTTGAGAGAGCAGTGACATGTTTTCTATGTTTTAAACAATAATTATAAATTTGAATGTTAAGAAAATTAGAAAATGGACTAGAACATCAACCCCTCCCTAGACTGGGGGGGGG
>NW_019398580.1:1716-8147 GCF_000591075.1 Eurytemora carolleeae
GTAAATGACAATTATCTTTACTTACATTGCCTTCATCAACTCAAGTAAATTGCACATCAGATTCAAATCTTATATGTTTTGAATCATAACGCCTTTATTTTTTAAGCTATTTAGAAGACCAAAAATAATTTATATTTCCGAATAAATTTGCTATTTTCATACTTGTCTCTACCATAAAACTAAAGGAGCTACAAGGTCACAAAGTTGTTGTGTTCATAAGATTGGAATCTTTTATGTTTTCAATCATATCTATGAAATCTATGAAAATCTTTAAAAAAGAAAATAAATGGTTTGAATTTCGAGACTGAAACCGGATAAATTGCATTTCTCATAGATGTGCGAGAAATGAAAACTAGCGGAGCTACGAGGTCACTAAGTCGGACCCTGTAATTGTCGAATTAATTTGAGCTTCTTCTCCTGTCTAGTTTGCAGTGTATACAGAATATCTATTGTACATCTAAATCAGTAACTCTATCTATGCTCTATTTATGCTCTATCTATGCTCTATCTATGCTCTATCTATGCTCTATCTATGCTATATCTATGCTCTATCTATGCTCTATCTATGCAAATATATTTGGGTTGTCCGTCTGTCTTCAGTAAACGTCTAAATGGCAACTAACATGGCCCCAGGAAAGATTTGTAGACAGGAAAATTATGATGAATTTTATTATTTCTTTGAGTTTTGCAATTACGAAAAAATTGGCAACTCGAAAAGCAATATTTAATTTAAATACAATTTGCCGTAAATATTGTTGGTTCATTTTTTGGATTTGATAAACGTCGAAACGACTGAACAGATTGAGCAGAAATTTCTCACGTTATCCCAGGATTTGTTTTTGACCAAAGTTTTTTTTATTCAACGAAATGGAAAAAAAAACGAACAAAGTTTATTAAAAATCAAGCACAGTTTTCTTCATTTTGTTCTTGAATGGTTTATTTTGTATAAATGATTTTGTATTGAAGATATATGCTTGTATCGCGCATGAATAACTTGGCTTGGGTATTTTTCATTCTTTTGTTGGATATTCCCGCGTTTTCTGGAACCTAGCTTTTCTAAGGAGATTTTATACTTTAATATCAGTCCCCCCCCCTTCTAGTTTATTTTTAAACTGAAATCTGAGATATGTTTACTGACCCTCACATCCTGGCGTAGATTTATCAAAAAACTGAGAGAAGGAATCTATTCAAGAAAGTCACAGGAAAAAAAGGTATCTAGGAAAAAACCTAGAAAAAAGTCCCAATTCTCTGACGTCCTAAGAAAAAACGTCCTAAAATAATATGGGGTCTGCTAATAAAGTCTCAGGAAATTAATTCCTAAAGAAAATATATCCTAAATCTTGGGAAAACGAGGTCTAATCAGAGACGTTTTCATAAAGAGGACTTTTTTTCTCTTATATTGAATACTGATCAAATCCCTTTATTTCCATCCTTGTAAACATTCATTGTTCTCGTCAATTTTTTACTATAAGAGGACTTTTCTGTATAAAATCATACTGGAACCAGAAAAAAGGTTTTCGAAAATAAAGCTTAGAAATGACAGCACTTTATTTTCAGAGACTTTTGGCGGTTACAGGAGAGAAGGATTCCGTTGCAAGGTGGAATGAAAAAATAAGAGCACCTCCCCCTCCCCTCTCCACCCTAGACAGTTTAGTAAATGGAAAAGATATTTGAAAAGACCAATATTGTAAATTTTAGTATTTATAAATATTCTTTCTTTTTCTATGAACAATAAAATCTTGGATTTTAACTTTTTAAAATCTTCAGAACTTTTTACTTGATGTGTGAAAAATATACGAGATTATAAGGGTGGGGAAGTATTTAGCAGAGTTGTTGGTCTCAGATATGTATAATTGAACTAGCTTTGTCTAGTCAAACTATCTTTTTGTGTAATTGATTAAAACTTCCAAAAGGGCAACAAAAGTAGTTCAATTAGCCAGACGTAGTTCGGGTATAAAGTATAGTATCTAAGAAGTTTGTGAAAAAAAGGCATTTTATAGCCTACTAGAGTAGGTCCATTAACAATATAATTTTTAAATAGCAAGCCGTCATCATTGTATTGATATAAATACCGTCTACTGTAACAAATACAAAATTTTCATCAACATCATCCAAATTTTCATCCAAATGAACAGATTGCAAGATTTTTCATAAATTGAAATGGAAATAGAAAACTTTTTGAAAAGCTAAATAGTTTAATTCTATTTTCTCCACAGTATCCCAAATTTGAAATTACAGTGGTCTCCAGCTTAAAGTGGAAAATAAGACGGCAAAAATATCAATGTAAAGATTTTAAGTTTTAAGTTTAAGAGAGCATGAAAACAAGTTTGAAATAATTGCATGATTATTAAAATATTTAACAATATTTAAATAATATCAAGATTTACGATTTAAAGTCAAGCATCAATAGTTATTAAAACTCAAGATTTAAAGCATCAATGATTATTAAAACTCAAGATTTAAAGCATCAATGATTATTAAAACTCAAGATTTAAAGCATCAATGATTATTAAAACTCAAGATTTAAAGCATTAATGATTATAAAAACTCAAGATTTAAAGCATTAATGATTATTAAAACCTTTTACATTTTTTAAATGAAGGCCAGGAGCCAGGGGGGGCGATGTAAATGACAATTACCCCCCCCCCCCTCCTACCCCCTTCATATGACTGGGCAGTATCCATATATACCTAGAGGGGACACTGTAGTACCGTCAACATCCTGCCTTATCCAGGATAGTCTAGACATAAACATATACAGGAGATATACAGGAGATATACAGGAGATATACAGGAGATATACAGGAGATATACAGAAGATAAACAGGAGATATACAGCAGATATACAGCAGATATACAGCAGATATACAGCAGATAAACAGGAGATAAACAGGAGATAAACAGGAGATAAACAGGAGATAAACAGGAGATATACAGCAGATATACAGGAGATATACAGGAGATATACAGGAGATATACAGGAGATGTACAGGAGATAAACAGGAGATATACAGAAGATAAACAGGAGAAATACAGCAGATATACAGCAGATATACAGCAGATATACAGCAGATATACAGTAGATATACAGCAGATATACAGGAGATAAACAGGAGATAAACAGGAGATAAACAGGAGATATACAGCAGATATACAGCAGATATACAGCAGATATACAGGAGATAAACAGGAGATAAACAGGAGATAAACAGAAGATAAACAGGAGATATACAGCAGATATACAGCAGATATACAGCAGATATACAGCAGATATACAGTAGATATACAGCAGATATACAGGAGATATACAGGAGATATACAGGAGATATACAGGAGATGTACAGCAGATATACAGCAGATATATATAGCAGATATACAGCAGATATACTGCAGATATACTGCAGATATACAGCAGATATACAGCAGATATACAGGAGATATACAGGAGATATACAGGAGATATACAGGAGATGTACAGGAGATAAACAGGTGATATACAGCAGATATACAGCAGATATACAGCAGATATACAGCAGATATTCAGCAGATATACAGCAGATATACAGCAGATATTCAGCAGATATACAGCAGATATTCAGCAGATATTCAGCAGATATACAGCAGATATACAGCAGATATATAGCAGACATATACAGAAGATGTGTGGTAAATGCCCTACTATCTATCCAGGAACAACTCAGATTCTCTTGACTATCAATGTCAACACACGGCCACTTTTTCGTGAACTATCAACGCCACTACCACTGGGCGGGATCTCGTAAGCTATCGATGTCAAAAGGACACTAGCTCGTATTTTATCAACACCACCGCCATTGGGCGCGATCTCGTTTTACATGATTTACGTATTTACTAATGGGCACATTTAGCTATTTGGACAATGTACAACGAAATTTACTATGGGCCTCTATATTTGCTACCCCTATACCGCAATACATGATTTAACGTATTTACTAATGGGCACATTTAGCTATATGTACAATGTACAACGTTATTTACTATGAGGATTCTGTATTTGCTACAGATATACAGGTTTTATACAGAAGATATACAGGAGATATTTTTTGAAAATACATCAACACATTTTTATTTTATATTCTTTTAGTTCCCTTGGACAGCCCCTCCATAACTTCTACCCCTCCTCTTCCCCACCTCAACTTCAATTTCCACCATATCCTAGACATCTTCCCCTCCCACCAAACCCAACCCTCTCTGCAGAGTTCTCTAGGTTGAGAAAACTGTAGAGTTTGAAGCGTCCTTGCTCCGGGTATATCTGAAGTAAGCTGAGTGGATGCTGGAGAATTTAGTACCTAGAGATCTTCAACCTATTTCACGGGTTTAATCCAGACAACTTTTACGGCTTTTGTCAAGAGCCGGTGTGTGCCGGGGGGGGGGGTGAAGGAATAAGGATGAAGAAAGAAGGAGGAAGAATTAGGAAGGAAGGAATATGGAAGGGGAAGAAAGAAATAAGGAAGGAGAAGGAAAAATAAGGAAAGAGAAAGGATAATAAGGTTAAAGAATGAAAGAATAAGGATGGAAAACGGAGAATAATGATCTTAAAGGAAGAAGTAATTATGAAAAGGAGGAATAAGTATAAAGAATGAAATTATGAGGATGGACCTAAAAGAAAATGAAAAAGGATAGAAAAGGAAGAAATAAGGATGAAAAAGAAAGATTAGAATATAAGAAATGAAATTTAAGTCTAAAAGTATATAGGGATAGTACAAAATACAAGTTGAGCGAAAGAGGAGATAAGGATGAAGAAAGAATAATAAAAGGATGAACAGAAAAGGAAAAACTGTTGATGCAAGAAAAGTAAAAAAAAACCCAATGAGTATGAAGGGTTTATAGAGAAGAATTGGTATACCATGATATAGGAGTGAGGTATAGATGTATTTTATTTGACTGTATTATTGTATAGTAGTATATACTACAAGTATTGGTATACCATGATATAGGAGTGAGGTATAGATGTATTTTATTGGACTATATTATTGTATACTAGTATATTCTACGAGTATTGTCTTAAACTTTACAACTTTATTGCCTAGATTTGTTCTTAGGAAGATAGAGAGTCATTTCACCCCTCCGCAGTCAAAATAGGGAAAGTGAGGATAAAGGAACCGAGTTCTTGCAACAAACTCTGTTTTTCTAATCCATGTATCTTTGCAATCCAATATCGAAGACCTGTGATATTTCAAACCATTAATTCTGTATTAGATCAAATAGTCATAGTTTGAAATATCAATGGTTTACACCCTCAGACTGCAAAGATATAGAATATAAGAGTACAAGGGACTAGGAGTAGGAGTGTAGGATTTAAGAAGAAATAGGAGAGCAAAGTTGTAAACAGGGCTCACATTACTAATAAACAGGCTTCACATGGGGGCCTCTTAAACATTTTAAAGAATCAGGGAGGTTTAAAATAAGGGCAACGTTTTGTGAAACTTTCAGGTATTATCTTAGGTTATCTCATTTTAGACATACTCCGGGGCCACACGCTGTTTTCATCCCAGAGTCACACCTAATTGATTTTGAACTAATATATTGATGGTGATCTCAGAAAAAAAATTTCAGCCAGATCGAAACAAAATTGTGGGTGTAGCTTCAATTTAAATAATGAGATAACCATGTAATGAGATAACTTTACAATTTTTGGCCCAAGGTTTCGATTTAAGGTATCTCCTTTCTCCTTTTCCCGCCATCACGAAACCTCATCACAGTGTGTGAAATATTTATACAGTAATTTAACAAACTAGAAATTCAAGGTGCTTTGCGCCCTTCCTTCTAAGCTTTTAGGGCGCTTCGCACTCATCTTCTATTTAAATTGTGAATATGTTCTTTTTGTTTACATTTTAAAACAAAGAAGAAAATTTTTTTGTGGATTTCTAAAAAAATTCGCGGATTTTCAAGAATTAATTTTTTTTTTATAAAATTAAAACCTTTCAAACACATTTATTTTTTATTTTTATCATTCATAAACCTTCCCTGTGGTCACGTGATGTCCCACAAAAAATTTGCCTCCGATCGGTTCAGCCGTTTTGACGTTTATTGGATACAAACAAACAGACAGACAGACAAGCCAAATTTATATATAGATGGTGGGGAATTGATGGCGCCAAACAAGTGTATTTTAGAAAAATCACGAAATCTCGTCACTATTTACTAGTTTATTTGTGTATGTGTGATATATATAGTAATTTCACAAATGGTGGGGATAACCAATACTTGAAATTTATTTGTGTGTGTGTTATATATATGTATACAGTAATTTAACAAATGGTGGGGATTATCAATAAGTGTAGTTTTGAAATTGTCAATACAATAGTAATAGTTTATTTGTGTGTGTGTGATATATACAGTAGTTTAACAAATTATCAATAAGTGTAGTTTTGAAATTGTCAATACAATAGT
>NW_019398581.1:0-8073 GCF_000591075.1 Eurytemora carolleeae
CCTTTGCTGTATGTTTATTTGCTCACACTCGCACAAACACACAACTTAACTCTTTAAGAAATAAAATTCAACACACATAAAAAGATTGATAAAAATTATTTCAAATGAATCAAAAATTACCGCATCAATGAACAATTTTATCTGTCTGTCATTTCTATAAACGCATTAAAAATTCTTCTTAAAATAACTAGTTTTCTTTAGGCTTCCAGGTATGGAACTATGCTTCAATACTTCAGTGCTGACCATGAATATTTAAGAGCCTGTAAGACAGCAATATCTCTGAAAATCTTAGATTCAGACATCAGGGAAACTAACTTTCATCCTTCTTTAGTCAAATTGTTTAAATATGGTAATACTGGTAGTTGATAAATAGTGTAAGAAGTTGTATTAAAGGGACTGTAGGCATAATTTCAGTTGACCCTTTTCATTTATGGATTACATGTTCGATTTACAATGAAGGTACCCTTAACAACTTTTATGATCAAAAATGAATGAGACATCCATGCTTTCAACTTTAAAAGTGGATTATTTTCAATATTAGTTTATCTGTTAAATTTACTTGAAAATCTTTGCTTCAGTAACAGTGGAGGAAATTGTCGGAATTAAACACTTTATGCTAGAAAATGAAGGGTCACCTTGAAATTATAATAATCGTTCCGTTAAAGCTTTTATCCTAAAAAAAAAATGATTAAAATTCCACATTTTTTTTTTTGGTAAGGGTCGATGACGATTGACGATAAATAATATATCCAATTGTTAGTTGAGAGTTAATTTGCGTAGAATGTTCTGTATACCTCTCCTGGCCCAGGGACATCTTGAGGTTCTAGAACGGTTTCTAGAGATATCTCAGTCCTCGGCCCTGGCCATCATGTTATTCCTGGATTCTTTAATTAATAGAAGAACAGCTGTCCAGGCAATTAGAGAGGTAATTTACCTATATCAGTGTCATTTACGCCCTCTCCCTGGTCATCATGCTATTCCTGGATTCTCTAATTAATAGAAGAACAGCTGTCCAGGTAAATAGAGAGGTAATTTACCTATATCAGGGTCATTTACGCCCTCTCCCTGGTCATCATGCTATTCCTGGATTCTCTAGTTAATAGAAGAACAACTGTCCAGGCAAATAGAGAGGTAACTTACCTATATCAGGGTCATTTACGCTCTCTCTCTGGTCATCATGCTATTCATGGATTCTCTAGTTAATATAAGAATAGCTGTCCACTGTCCAGGAAAATAGAGAGGTAATTTACCAATATCAGGGTCATTTACGCCCTTTCCCTGGTCATCATGCTATTCCTGGATTCTCTAGTTAATAGAAGAACAGCTGTCCAGGCAAATAGAGAGGTAATTTACCAATATCAGGGTCATTTACGCCCTTTCCCTGGTCNATATCAGGGTCATTTACGCCCTTTCCCTGGTCATCATGCTATTCCTGGATTCTCTAGTTAATAGAAGAACAGCTGTCCAGGCAAATAGAGAGGTAATTTACCTATATCAGGGTCATTTACGCCCTCTCCCTGGTCATCATGCTATTCCTGAATTCTCTAATTAATAGAAGAACAGCTGTCCAGGCAATTAGAGAGGTAATTTACCTATATCAGGGCCATTTACGCTCTCTTTGTACTTTTCGTTAGTTTTTTAGTAACATTTTCCTTTTGTAAATATTAAACAATAATAAATCAAGTATTCGCAGATTTTTTTAATTGCATGGTTGATTTTAACAGATTTAAAGATAATTTTTTTTGGTGGGGGGAGGGGGGGGGCGAAAATTAAATATTCACCCACCATTGGGTTTCTACTATACATTCTGTTCCGATCAGTTCTTTTGTTGATGTTTATTGGATACAAAACATCCAGCAGACGAACAAACATAATGTTCATATTGAAGAAAACTAATATATCCTCTCATTTTCTTCTCAAATCCCGGCCATTGGTGTAAATCTTCATAATTTCAATAAAAAATATCTTAATTCACTTTTCCTCTTTTTTTAATATATATGTATTATTGAGCAAGCAATCAGCAGCCTCGCTGAAGAGGACTGTCGTTTTGTTTCAAATGACATTTCATTTAAAAAATTTAAAATAGGGTATGTCCAATTCACAACAAAACTATTTAAACCTTTTTATGATCAATAAAACGGAAGGTATCGACGTTCCCTAGCTTGGTAAATGTTTAATTTTAGATATTTCTAAGAAAACTTGAATGGATACCATTGTGAATCGGACATGTCACTATATAAAAGGAAAGTTACCTGAGCTGGGAATTTTAAAATGGATAACCTTTAATCCAGACTGCTTAATCTGAATATCCAATGTGGACACTTTTAATTTCTTGCTTAATCCACTCTTTTTTGGATATAAAGCACAGAAAAATCAAAAATCGGTTTTTCAAAATAAGAGAGTCCCTCCCGTTTCTGTATATTAATTTTAAATGGCGTGTAAAATTTCAAATTTCCCGGATAAAAGTACAAGATTAGGTTAGTCTCGAGATTAAGAACAAAAAGAGGATCAAGCATTGATCTCTATTTCCACCATTCTAAAGTTCCCAGCTCTGAAATCACAGTTACTTTGATAATATCTTTTATTTTGTGAAAGTTGAGCCAGATACCGAACTCAGAGCGTGGAATAAAGAATCTAACAGGGAAAACTTTGAGTAAGCTTATCAGGTAGATTTATAAAATCATCTTTATAATTATTTAATCGTTTTGCCTGTCCACCGCACCGTCCAGGTTTTAAAACCATCAAACAGTCAAGGGCTGAATCAAATGTAATTGATTTTTGTTAGGCGCCTTACATGGAATTAGGGGTGGATACAAAACATACTCATATTTTTTCTATTTAATTTCTTTTACTCTGAATACTGAATATTCACATGAAGAATAAAAATTCTAAAAATAAAAATCTAACGACTCAGAAATGTTAAAAAAGTGCAAATAACTGAGTAATTATCATAGGTTAAAAAGGAATGAATAGAAAAATTTGAATAATTTAATCTTTAATTGCGGACCCACATTCAAACAGTTGTCACTAGTCAGAGCTTTATTGTTGTTTGTTAATTACTGGATTACTGGGAGATCACTTTTTTAACATTTTCACCGAGTCAATATATCTTTTTTGTTTCTACTGATTGTGCATTAAGTTAAACCAGTGATCCGGGCCCCCTGACACCATCACTAGTGATCTCGGCGCCCCTGACACCTTCACCAGTGATCTCGGCGCCCCTGACACCTTCACCAGGGATCTCGGCGCCCCTGACACCTTCACCAGGGATCTCGGCGCCCCTGACACCTTCATCAGAGATCTCGGCGCCCCTGACACCTATCACATTGAAGAAATATGTTTGTCATACATATTCTTAAAACTAATCAATGAGGTGGCATTTTTAATGTCTACTGGCAAACTATTAATAGAAGTTTTTTTACTATTAGGAGATACAGCGCTAAGTTTAAGATTGATACAAAGGATCTGCCGAACTTCTTCAACCAGATGCTCACTCTAGACATCATCTACTGGACCGGGTAGGTGTTTATCAATGACATCAGTACATTCATCACAAAGAATTGAAAAACGACTCACAATACATCTGAAGAAAAAAGACCTGATATATATTTTACTTTTATGGTATTAAAGGGATATATCAAATAGAATCAAGTAGCCCTCCATTTATAGAGTTGATTCACAATAGTGACATTTTAATCTTTGTCTGATTAATGATGAATGAGATATATTCTTGATTTTCTAGCTGAAAAGTAATTATTTTTAATTTTGGTTTCGAGGCAGAAAAAGGATGATAAAGTCGATGTTAGTCATATAAAGAGTTTAAGAGTACCGTTGTGAATCTGACATACTATTCTATAAATTGTGAGGTATTCAATTGCCCTTTTGTGCGACATATTTGAGAATATTTATGCTAGTTGATAAACTGAAGGTTATATATGATAGAGAGGTTCGGAGCAAAGACGCGGATTCCATTGTATCCTGGAGAGAACTGATGGAGATGAAACTGAATCCGCATCCTCATCTTCATTCTCTCTTCCTCAACCAGCTCAGTAAATATGATCAGGTGGTTACAACATGTATTCCTGCGTTTCTTTCATCAAATCTTTATAGTTTCTTCTTGTTATAATTTTTGTAACTTTTCTTTTGGTTGACAAGGATGCTTCTCTTGTTTTAGATATAAAAAAGCAAAACGAGTTGATTATCATTTGACAAATTTTTCTTAACTTGAGTTATTTTTTAATCTGAGCAAGCAGAGAAGAATGAAATACATATATTTACTATACGCAGTGTGGGGGGCTCAATTTTAGGTTACATTTCAGGATTACTTCTTAACTATTACGAATAGGTAGTCAGAAGTTTAGTCCACACCTTTTCATCGGGTTTATTGCTAATAAATGATGATTTTCTAGGACGAAACTAAGTACTGGTCTCTGAAACTAGGATTCCGAACTCCAGAGATAGAATACTTGTTCATCACACAATCCCAAGAGGAGGAGGTGGACTGGGATACAGGGGAACTTGTCGTATCCAGGTAGATTAATAACAATCATAAGTTGCAACTGCTAACTTATTTACTAGCTAGTGCCTACAGTTACGGTCAAGAGAGGCCTCGACACTACTTGATCAGAACTTATTTTAGAATTGTGACTACAAGATTGGCTTGATTTTTTCTAAATTGGCATCAAACAAATTAAAGATAACGCAGTTTTTGGAGTATTTTTTCTACAATAATTTATACGTTTAAACTAATTAAGTATATTATTTTCTGGTGAGTGTAGTAGTTTTGGTAATGATTTATTTGGATTATACATATTTCCTATTTTTACAGGTCTGAACCAGAACCTGAAGAGATTCCTGACAATTCAGATGAATTAAAAATGTGTGAAGAAAAAGCTCAATATTTTAAACTACCCTTCTCCAGGTTAGATAAAAATAAAGTTAGTATTTTCTGAAAAAGCCCATCTTTTTTTCAAGCATTTGAATTTTAGTCTAGCAGTTCAATTTTTATAAATTGTTCGGAGAAATATTATTAAAGGTTATTAAAGTGTTGATAAAGGAACAATCCTAAAGGTTTTAACTTTAAATAATCAGTTTATTGTGTACTCTGTACAGTACAGTTTATTGTGTACTCTGTACAGTACACGTTGCAGGTTTAGTTCAAGATATTGTAGGGCAGGTTTTAGGATCATCAATTGTGTTAGGGAGGCAGAGCTTTGCCTTGCTATGCTGCTGAATAATTAATATTTGTGAAGTTGCGCTACAAAATAGCCGGTATCTATGATGAGAATATTTTTCTGCTTAACTGCATTTATGATCTCTAGGGATAGGATCAAGATCGTCGACTCAGAAGAGATCCTCAGGGACTGTCTGGACATCCTAAGTCAGGTAATAGTTTGATCCCTGGATTTCAGGGAGCTTTAAATACAAAGTGCTCAATGCTCTGCTCCTCCATTTTTATCTTTCCTCCATTTTATCCTTATATTAAGTATATTATATAGTATATTATATAAATAAGTTAGCTATAGTTGCCCAAACGGCTGGACAAAATTGGCTGACATTTTTTGACTGGGGTGAATCACAAAAAAAAAAAAAATTTTATTTAAAAATGGAATTTTTTATTTTTTCTAAATTCAATTTTTTTAAATTTCACGGGCAACGCCGGGCACTTCACCTAGTATTTTATATACTTGATGCAGATTTACCCGAGGAATTGAAAATATCATTGTTGAGACTAGTCACACGAATGGTTTTATTATTTTCTTCAGGCTGAATCTATTGGATTGGATGGAGAATTTTCTGCCAATGTTCTTGTTAAAAACCTTTCTCTTCTTCAGTTGGCAACTTCAGAATCAGGTTAAACAAAATAAATGATAAATTTGCTTTGCAACGAAATTACTAATGACATTTCTGTCTATTTTTAGAAGTCATATTAGCAGAAATTTTTTTTCTGAAAATTGGGTTAAATTGATTAAAATTTCATAGCTTTCCTTAATATGACCTCCCCTTTTGTGAGTTTAATATGTTTAATCTTTGCTGCAGCCTATCTGCTTGACATGAAAGCCCTGTCGGAGTTTCAACTTGACCCTCAGCTTTGGGGTCGTCTTCTTGACATCTTTGCCAACCCGGATATTAAGATAATAGGTAAGCAAACTTATGCAGCATTTCCATTCAAAAATTAGTTTCTAACCCAATTTAGAATTTTGCTTCGCTTTCAATCCAGAATGGTCGCATTTTCCCCCCAAACCAGAATAGTACTTTTTCCAACCTTTCCAACCCAGAACATTGTTTTCCGGCGAACCAAGAATATGGTTTACCAACCCAGAATATGGATTTATGACCAACCCAGAATATGGATTTCCGACCAACCCAGAATATGGTTTTCCGACCAACCCAGAATATGGTTTTCCGACCAACCCATGATATGGTTTACCAACCCAGAATAAGGATTTATGACTAATCCAGAATATGGTTTACAAACCCAAAATATGGATTTATAACCAACCCAGAATATGGTTTACAAACCCAGAATATGGATTTTTGACCAACCTAGAATATGGATTTATGACCAACCCAGAATATGGTTTACAAACCCAGATTATGGATTTATGACCAACCCAGAATATGGATTTATAACCTTCCCAAAATATGATTTACCAACCCAGAATATGAATTTATGACCAACCCAGAATATGGTTTACCAATCGTGAATATGGATTTATGACCAACCCAGAATATCGATTTATGACCAACCCAGAACATGGTTTACCAACCCAGAATATGGTTTACCAACCCATAATATGGTTTACCAACCCTGAATATGGATTTATGACCAACCCAGAACATGGATTTATGACCAACCCAGAATATGGATTTATGACCAACCCAGAATATGAATTTATGACCAACCCAGAATATGTTTTACCAACCATGAATATGGATTTATGACCAACCCAGAATTAGGATTTATGACCAACCCAGAACATGGTTTACCAACCCAGAATATGGATTTATGACCAACCCAGAATACGGTTTACCACCCAACCCAGAATACGGTTTACCACCCAACCCAGAAAATAGTTTTCTGCCCAACTCAGAGTAAGTTTTTTTCCAATTCCTTTATTTAGTTTCCGCTAAACATAAAAAAACTTTCTTTCAATTTCCAATCCAGACCCAATCTTCCCTTCCAACCAAGACATTGTTCTCCTCCCAACTTAGAATTCGCATTTTTACCAAGATTTTTTTTCCATTTTATTTTTTTTTCAATCTTTTTAAATCCATCTCTCAATTCCTGAATACGATATGGTGGACCATTTCACTAAGAAGTTGATAAACTATTTGCTTAAAAATAACATCAAAGATAAATAAGTTTGCTATAAAATATCGTCTTCATGTTTCACAGTTTTGTAGGGCTTACTTTACAAGAAACATTGAATCCGTATTCAGGTTTTGGTATATTTGAAGACCTCCGGCTCTTGAGTAGAACTATTCCGGAGCTTAGAGATGTGGAAGAAATGTGAGTAAAAACTTATCTTTATTTCTTTTTAAACTTCTGTGCACTTAATTCATTTTTATAATTTTTTTTGGTTGAAGATAGTCGTTTAAAAACAGATAAATACCAGTTTTTTAGTTGTTTACAACCTTATGAGTAGTTAAACTGTGCTTAATCTCTAGAGAGTAGGGGGGGGGGGGCTTGTTAATACATCTTCATGCATACAATGTACCTTCCTTCCTTTACTTGATACTTGTCTGCACTATTTATTTCCATTAAATATTTTTTTTACTTAGAGATACAGATTACAGAGCGTCCCATACCATAGTAGATTAACTCCAAGCTATAATATCAAAATATGCACAAATTTCTGGAAAAGCCTAGTATTTTCTGCATACAAATTTTTATATTAGTCTTATACGTTTCTTTAAATGTTTCGTTCTTTTTAAATTTTCTGATCAGTCACGAAAATCACAATTATAGAACAATAAACGGTCTAACATGATGTGGGACACCTTGTACTCTGTAGAGTGTAGATAAATGCCAGTTTATTTTTATTTACAGCTCTTTGGGCCCTTTAACCT
>NW_019398582.1:0-1043 GCF_000591075.1 Eurytemora carolleeae
TCCCGGGGCTGAAGTTTTTCCAAGGGAGCCAGTTCCCGTTCCGCCCTCCAAACCCGGGACCAGGGGCACCAGACCTGCTGGCGGGGACGAAGTCGGCGCTCCTCGGCTGTGGGCTCCCGAACTGAAACACGAAAGCGGCGATAGAGAGAGAGAGAGAGAGCGAGAGCGAGAGCCCGTACCTTGGTAATAGGGAGCACGGCCGGTGGGCTTCATTTTACGGGCCGCGATCACCAGGGCCTGGGGGGAGTTGTAGCCGCTCAGACTCAGTTTGTTGTTGAAGACGACGGCCGGCTCTGAAAAACAACAACCGGTCAGTCGTTCTAGCGTTGTTAGCAGCCTCCTAGCTTACCTCCTCGACGAAGCGAGACCAGTTTCACGGTCGCCAAGTCCCCCAGCTCAAAGGCGAAAGGACGAGCCACGGGCTGGGGATAGTAGGCGTGGAGGTTGGCCAGGTTTTCCAGCGCCAGGTAATTGGTCCGGTCCACTTGGGCCGGACTGAGGTCGGGACTGAACTCCAATCGCCTGAAACACACACACACACAGGTGGGCATGAAGATAGATCACACGCGCATGGCTTACCTCTGATGGTTCATGGCCCGAACGGTCTCCGGGAGGACCTGTCGCCAGTCTTTGAGACTGGCCGTCCTGGTGGCAAAGACGTCACTCCTTCTCAGCAAGGCGGAGAGAACGCGCTTAAACACTCCGATGGCCCGTTCGGCCGAGAACGCTTTGCCTTGCTGGGGTTTGAACCGGATCACTTTGCGGAGTCGAGGCACGAGGGTGCGGAGCTGACGCACGTTTTCGTCACTCAAGGCCGACTCCCCGTCCGAGTAGAGGACCTCGACCCCTGCAAAGCCGGGGTCGTTCAGCATGTCCAGGAGGACGGGTTTGAGACTGGACCAGGACTTGTCCTTGACGGCTCGGACAAACACCAAAGAGCTGAGCCGGTTGACGCCTAAAAGAAAAGTGAGTGAGCGCCGAGCACTGCCACTGCGAACGCTGCGTTCGCAGCGGCTGGGTTTGCATCGGCTGCGTTCGCAGCC
>NW_019398582.1:1995-8062 GCF_000591075.1 Eurytemora carolleeae
TGAGGCGTTTCCATAGCACCGCCAGAGTGTTTGATGTCAAGTATCGTCCGCGCCAACGAGACATGTTTACCGATTGGATTCAAGCTGGCGAGACTTTTCACCTCAGCGAGCAATTGAGAGCTTTGATTGCCCAAGACTGTTACCTGCGTTACCAGGGCACCAACTACTTCCGGCTAGACGAAGTTCCCTCGCCTACCACAACAACAGGTATAAATTCTCTGCACACTCGAAATTCCTATTTACCTAAGTTACTTGTTGCCAGGTCCCTCTATCTGTTGACCAATCATGAATTGGGTCATGTCCTCCAAACGAGCGCGGTGTATATTCTGGAGCTGCCGGCATATCTCAACCGACACATGATGCCCAACACCCCTCCTCCTTCTCCCTTCTTACTTCACCCAAACAGAGAGGACCACATGGTTGTAACGCCTCAAGACGAAAATTTGAGGTTGGCCATTCCACCTGGGGTTTACCTTCAACTACAGTCTCGTTCCGGATTAGCTCTTCGAGGAGTCACCATGGTCGGAGGAGTAATTGATAGTGATTACCGTGGCCCCACCAAGGTCATCCTACATAACTCCAGTGATCAAAATGTTATCATTGCCAAAGGCCAGCGAGTAACCAGTGGGGTATTTCTACCAACAGTGTCAGTGATGTTCCATGCTGAAGATGTTCTTCCTCCCACTGTTCGAGGAAGTGCTGGATTTGGTTCGTCTGATTAGTTTTTTGTTGTTTTCTTTTTGTGTGCGTCATGATGCTTTATTATTCTTTATTCTTCACTCTATTTATTACAGATCTATGACGATGCATCCCTCAAAGAATAATTTGAACGTCTATGCCATAAACCCCAACTCTACCCTACATGCGGTCTATACTTGTTTGGGAAAGGCTACTGACCGAATTACCATGGTTTCTCTCTGGTATGATGTGGTGGGTATGCTTAGAGCAGGAAGGCATTTTGATGAGCAAAATAAGAGTATGGTGTTGTGCAACCAGGAATGGGAGAATGTTTTCGGAATGAAGGCTCTTCATATTAGTCAGGTTGAGGACGCATTGCTGAAATCCCTACATCTTGTGGCCGTTATGCAAGAACTCACAATCCCTGGACCAAGACAGGTTATTAACCCTCCCCCTGCTTCGACTGCCCCGTCTACCCCTTGTCAGGTGGATGAATATCACCTACCCCCACTGCTACTACTTCTCTTCAACCCGCCATCAGGCCAAATGCATTTCACTCTCCCTGAAACGGGNAGTACATACTGTCCCGCTATAATTATTTCTGAGAATTAATATGTACTTTATTTATTACGGAATTGTTACGTAATACGTAATTTCGCGTAATTACGCCTTAATTACGCGAAACTAGACTTTCTTTCGTAAACGTAATATATGTGTAATTACGCGTAATGCTCCTGCGTAAGTGAAAGAAAGTGTTACGTTTCGTTACGCGTAATTGCGTAATTACGACTGGAAACCCTACATTCAACCTATTGCAGATTTACAATGATGCCTGTAATGGAAAACCCTCTCTGGTCTCTCCAGTGTTCTGCACGTCCCGACACGGGACTCTATAAAGCCTTTGTTCACCGCAATGTAGAAACTTCCAACATTTGCTATGGTCATGTTCGTATTGAAGTTCTCTGCCTGATTCTGGAGCACCGGTACCTGGATAACACATTGATCTTCTGCGATCAAGAGATGGAGAATATTCTACACGTAAAGGCTCTGCATATCCGACAACTGGATGCTGCTTTGATTGAATTGTTACACCTTTGGGACAATCCTCCCTTTCTTGGTAAGAATTCTTTACCCCTGTTCAGATTTGCCCAACGTTTTTGGCTACCAAAACCTGAAGTTACAGACGAAGAGTGTGGGCCTTATGAACCCAGATATTTATTAGGGAAAAAACTTTGACAGCTGTTTTCAGACGCAGGTGTTGGTGATCCCTCAAAGCAGATTATAACTATCAGTCAAGGTATGCGTACATTGCGAAACTACATTGCCAAAAAAACAGACTTCCATTTTAGACAATTGTAATGTGGACGTGATGCTCATTCAGGATGATCCCCATGGTCAATTATTTCCCGTGAAGGGGTTTCACTTCAAGCTCTGCTAGCAAACTGCCTCCGAACAAAGGATTTGTTTGTTGTAACCATGAGGTGCAAGCTCTGCAAAAGGAAAAAAAAAACTGATTAATGATCGACCGGTCTGTTGTCCTGATACAGGGCAATTTCTAGTGAACCCAAACCCTGTTGTGACCCCAAGCCCATGAATGTATCAGTTGGTTATTGTATGTAGCTTAAGTTTTTCAAGTATACTGTCCTGTATGAATTTCTAAAATAAATGTATTGTCTTATATGTGACCCAATAAAACACCATAACTCAACTCCAATCAATTTTTTGTCACTGACTCTCTAGGATTATAGCGATGTTAAACTCCAATCAGCAACTAATTCATTTCCTGCCAAAAATATAATATGATCTAATAAACACGGTTCGACTACCTCTTAATTTTTATCCTTGATGACTCTCATATTATCCCGCCAAATAAGGTGAAAAACTATTGTTTTAAGTGGCATAACTCCATAAACAAGTCCTGATGTATAAAATTTATTGTTGTTGTTCAAATAAAAAAGGACCAAATGTAATATCGTTGGATTTATAACAAAAACTAATTAAATCTTGCTGTTTGATGATCGTCCTCCATATTCATACAATTACATTTTAGTATTAATGTAAATGCATTCATGCTAAGAAATAATTTTTGTCGGAAAAAAATGTTCATTTTTCAACCTGATATTGAGACTGGAAATTGTTTTATATTGTAAAGAGATCCCGAACAAAAACCTTTCCTTAAAAGTTCAAACGAAAAAAATTGTTCTTTCTAAACAATATTTTACCTTCTAAAAAAAATCAAGTTTTTTGACACTCTGTCACCCATTTTAATTCTATTCTTTCCGTTGTTGGGTCCCGGCTCTGACTAGTCCGGTCTCCGTCCTCCCTCCTGTTCTGCTATCCTGGTATTGATTTTTCTCTGCACATTGAGGACCCGGCACTGACCTCCACCAACATCACCCTCTTAAACTGTTCTGATATCCTGATAACTACCTTCAAAAAAGTTTAGTTCAACCAACACTTTTTTACATTTTTAAAAAATATTAAACAATTTTTAGTCTCAATTTCTGCCTGAAAATTCAACATTTTTCCCGACAAAAATTCTGACAAAGCTAGAGGTTGGTTACTTGGTATGTGATTTTTGACCACGGAGAGAAAAAAAGATAAGAATCCCAAAAATGAAAACACCCCCTCTTACATAAGAAAAACAGGGTTTTATCATAGTAAATCAACAAAGTATATATATTCGTTATTTTAGCTGAAAACACCAAAAATACACTACTTGTATCATTAGATCAACTTTAGTTGGTTCAACATTAATTGTATTTACATTATCTATAATGTAAATACATTGTGAGTGTACAGCCATGCTTTGTTATTCCCCGCAATCTTGGCTTTTTAATACTGAGTTCTTTACAAGTTTATATTTCATAAAGATAAATATTCAATATTAAGACTTTATTTCATAAATCTCTAAACCACAATGATTTGATTTAAAGTAATACATTTTTAATTAAATATGAACTTTTCAGCAGGTAAGAGAGGGGTACGTACATGTTTTCTCAGCATGTCTGAACCAGAAACTTTAAAACAATTTCTGCACAAATTAAACAATGTACTTTTTGTTACCAAGGGTGCAGAGATGAAATTACAGAGTTTATTCGAAACCTTTGAAAAGTTTAAGTTACAATATTGGACACCAGCAAAACTTTTGCAACCAAGTGAAGAAGCACTTGCTAAGGTAATGTTTCTTAAGATAGGGGTCAGTAATAGGAATCGTTCAAAAAATATATAATGTTTTTTTGGGCATTCAATCTTTACATGAAAATAATGATCATATCTGATGTATAAAAGTATTAAAGTTTAGTTTATAAAATTTTAAACAGATAACATTGAATCTGTATCATTTAAGGAAATAATATATAAACATTTGATTTCACACAGTAAACTGCTATTTTTGTGATATTCATTACATGATAAAACTTTTGCTTGCAGTGCAATGTTATGAAAAACCTGTTAGTCCAGCTTAATTTATACTTTTTATGATTTTGATTTTATAGATATATTTCCCCCTAAATATGAAATACTGAAATAATGATTAAAACTATTATTTTGTACTTAGGTTGATGAATACAATGAGGCTAGTTAATGTAAGGATGTTCCTTGGATTGATGATGTCCTACTGAAACAATTAAAGAAGTCTATTCTAAAATTAGAATCTCTTTAACCTGGATATTTAATCTCATAGTTCATCTTAAAGTTAGAGTTGGCCATTATTTTTAACTGTTTTTAAAACATTTAAAATTTTTAAGCTTTCCGGAGACTCCACAAAATGCTGAGAACTGCTTTACAGGGATTTTAAGGATCTTTTTTTTCTTTTAGAAGGGTGTACACAATTTTCTTGACTTTTGAGATGAAAATATGAGATTATTTAATGAAAACTCAATAAACTAATCAATTGTCACAAGGGATGTTAAGTAACTTAATGTCCCTATGGTATAGGAATCCTAAGTCAGTAATGTTTGATAAAAACTGTTAAATATATTTTTAAAAGTAAGTAAGTCTGGACAATTTTTCAAATGCTTGTTGACAAACAATAGGGATAGTTTAGATTGGGCTTATCTTCTCTTGAAGACAAAATTTTGCATGATTAATAAAAGAGAGCTGATTGACAAAAATTCTTACAAGCTTTTGAGATTTTTCAAAGGCCTATTTAAAAAGCCAATATTTGTGGAAATAGTTCCAAATGGGTAAAACAATTCTCAACTTTACTTGCAGTATAATATAATAATTGAATTTGGCAAATAATTTGTGCTTTCTTCTGCAATTACCATTTGATGTGTACTTTAGTTCCTCTTGTTTAACTTTCTAACAAAACTTACAAAAATAGTTAAAATGAATAATAATTTGCACCTTAAATATTGAAAAGCATTACCTTGCAAATAACTATATTTTTTTTTATTTTCTCCATTAAACAAGATTTGATCTGATTTGATCATATTTTACAGAGGTCAAGATGATGACTGGAAAAAATGTACTCACAGTGCGGTCCTTAATTATTCTTGTTCCAATTATTTTCACTGGTTTGTACATTGGCAAGCAATACCATAGTGATTACAACATGTACATGGATATCCAAAAGTATCTACCAGGAAGAAATGAAGTACCAATGGGTCCTGTTGTAAATGATGGGGGGGACTGCTACAACACCTTTATAGCTCTACAGTCAGATCAAAACAATATTCCATTTGGAAGGTATTTATTTAATTTATCTTCATGCTCAGTATATTCTCAGTTTAAGTGGATTTTTTTAGAAAGTCATTAAAGGGAGTGACTGGCTATGTAAGGTAGTTGAACTGAGTATACAGTATTGTCGAAAGCTTCTTGAGGCTTCATTTGAGACATATAAAACATTTGAAAGATCTGTAAATCCTGAGTTTGAGCGCAAATTCGACATTCAAATCTCCTGAATTGCGGACAGTCATCTCACAGAATGAGTTTTTTTTTAATTATTAATTAACGACGACATAAAATGTAAAAAAGTTATATAATAAATATGTAAAAGTCAAGGTGCGTAACATTTTGAGAAAATAAAAATTAATTGTCATAATAAAATTAAAGGAAATATATTTTATTTTAAATTTATTTTCGTCCTGTGAACGGTCCCTGTTTTTCCCCCTGATTTCGCGGTTTTCAAACTGGATTTTTGGAAAAGGTTTAATGGTGTGCGGCATTATTTTCAACTGCAAACTATAGCGGTGTAGTTTAAAATAATACATCAACAAAGTTTTATAGTTTTGAGATTGTATTTATAGTGTTTCGGGAATAAAGCATTCCACCCTTGCATAAACGTCTGTGATTATTTCATTGTGTTAATTTTTATGCATGTTAAAAGAAAAGATGTATGATAGTCAGGGTTGTATAATGGATATAGAATGGATTTTTTACGACT
>NW_019398583.1:0-299 GCF_000591075.1 Eurytemora carolleeae
ATTTAGGAACTCCCTGTCCACAAAGAAACTGACAACAGTCGTCCACAAATTTAATCTATTTCAAGCTTTAAATTAATCAAAAATTGAAATACTTTGAAAAGGAGTTATTCAAGGATTTAAAAGAAAGGTTGTTTGCGGGGTGCAGGGACTAAGAGCACCCCTTCGCGAATAAACCAGCTCCCTTTATAATTCGATTTTTATAAATATAATCAAAAGTCACAATTTAGCTAATTTATAGCTTATATTTCTTTTTAGGGAAAATCCATGAAGGTTGGGCCACATTTCCCCTCCCCCCCCCC
>NW_019398583.1:421-8108 GCF_000591075.1 Eurytemora carolleeae
CCCCCTAGTATAAAATAAAAGTTTAAGCCCCCTTGGACAAGTTTCTGAATACACTCCTGGTGGCAATATTTCATGTAAAGCTCCCTGTGAAGATAGAATAGACTGTGCCGTGCTGGAAATAGATCTGGAAAATAGATTTAGGCAAATATACATCAAAAATAAGATAAAACAAAAAATCAAACAAAAAGATCAAACAAATCAACTCATTTAAAGATCAAACAAATCAATTCATTCCAAGTTCAAACAAATCAATTCCAAGATCAAACAAATCAATTCATTCAAAGATCAAACAAATATAAGGCATTCCAAGATCAAACAAATCAATTCCAAGATCAAATAAATCAATTCCAAGATCAAGCAAATCAATTCCAAGATCAAACAAATCGATTCCAAGATCAAATAAATCAATTCAAAGATAAAGCTAATCAATTCATGCAAAGATCAACCAAATCAATTCATTCCAAGATCAAACAAATCAATTCCAAGATCAAACAAATCAATTCATTCAAAGATCAAACAAATATAAGGCATTCCAAGAACAAACAAATCAATTCCAAGATCAAATAAATCAATTCCAAGATCAAACAAATCAATTCCAAGATCAAACAAATCGGTTCCAAGATCAAATAAATCAATTCAAAGATAAAGCTAATCAATTCATGCAAAGATCAAACAAATCAATTCCAAGATCAAACAAATCAATGCATTCAAAGATCAAATAATTTTTAGGCATTGATAAACCGATGTTTGGTAAGTGTCTGAAATACAGAAATCTATCCTCTGTTAAAAAGCTAGAATTGAATTTAAAGGGACTATTTATTAAATTTGAAAAAAAACAAGTCAGATTTACAACAGTGTCCTTTAAACCTTTTTCTGATCAATATTGTGGTTTTTAGTCGTTATCTCATTCACCCTTGATCAGACAAATTTTTATGGAATATAAATGTCGTCTTCGTTATATCAGCGCCGATTTTAGGTGTTAGTTTGCCTCTTGCAGGGTGGCCTTCTGTATACCCTACTTACTTATACTTGGTAGCGGCAAGAGAGAGAGTGTAGTCCAGAAAAACTGAATACGGTAGATGTGTTTCTCCAATATTCTGGTCTCTGCTTGGATCTCCAAATTCGGTTCCAGACTAGTCAAAAAAAACACATTTAATTGGGCGCAGATAGATAGATAGATAAATAGAAGATATATTAACTTCCTCTGCGCCATCTTGCACATTAAATATAATTGGATAAAAAACTAAATATTTACAAACAAGAATGTTATTTCCTTAAAATATAATTCTTTTGCAAAAGATCAAAAAGAGGAATATCTTTCACTCTTTGTAGTTTTAGCGCAATTATAAAATTTACTGTACAGTACATACAGATAAACTATCTGTTTTAAACAAATGTGCATGCATGCAAAGGTGCAGAAAACTACATGTAAACAAAGATGCAGTACAGTACATGTAGACAAAGGTGCAGTACAGTGTATGTAATTACAAGTGCAGTTTAGTATACATGCAAACAAAGGTACAGTACAGAACATGTGATACAAGTGCGGTACAGTACATGTAAACAAAGATACAGTACAGTACATGTAAACATGGGTGCAGTACAATACATGTAAGCAACTGTGCAGTGCAAGACATGTAAACAAAGGTGAAGTACAGTATCAGTAAAACAAGGTGCAGTACAGTACATGTAAACAAAGGTGGATTACAGTACAAGGAAACAAGGGTGCTGTACAGTACATGTAAAAAAAGGTAAATTACATCACATGTAAATGATGGAGAAAAAATTTTATATTCATTAACAACAACAACAAGCTCTAAACACATGGACACGGTATCTCGAGAGTTTTTAATATACAAATTATGCTGAATTATAAAAAGCTTAGAAAGGACTGTAGCAGTACCCATTAAAGCTTTCTCTGATCAGGATGCATGAATCATCCTTGTTAATCTCATTCAAAATTGATTCATTTCAATTGTGGTTTCTGCACAGAACTTTTAAAAAAACTGTTCGTCGATCCAGTTTTGATTTACCGGTATAAAAGTTGTGATTCCGTTTTTAGTTAAATGATATTCTCGATCAAACACCACTAACCCAACCTGACTTCCCCTTGCAGAGATCGTACAAATTTAACTAAAAATATTATTTTTTCAATTCCTGACCGAAATTGTTTTGTTCATTTTATTTCTAAATTGTAATAAACGTTTCATCTGCTGACTGAAACAACAGATGAAATGTTACTAACGACTTTACAATCTCTTTCCAAAATGTTATACTTTAAAAATGTCTCATTGGTATCAAATGAATCCTAAAGTTTGTCTCTACAATACTGCATTTTCAGCTCAACTACAGTTAAGTTCAAATATAAAGAGACACCGGAAGAATTTATAAAATGTCGTATTCCTTACTTTATGATAATGGAATGCTGCAGATATTAAAAACTTCCCGCATAATTATGGCTATTTATTAAGTTTTGCCATTTCTGAGATTTACGGATAATAGTATAAAACCCATTAAAAAAAATCAAGACGACATTTCATAAATTCTTCCAATTTCTCAAAATCTCTGGGGTAAACTGTATCATGCCCAAGGTACTAGTTATTTCAGAGGTGTACGCATTTTTTGTACTGCAGTGTACTGTCTTTGGGCGCAAAAGTAAACACAAGACGGATGTCACTGGAATCCATTTTCACAAAAATAATCTATGAAATATTTTGGTCATAGGAAACTGATATGTGATTGTGAGTTTTCAAAAATATCAAAATTAAATGCTTTTATCCTTCTAGGATACTCGACGAAGACTGATGCATCTATTCTTGTTTACAAATTAGTACTTTGGACATGCCTAGGCGGTCTCTCCCTTTAAACCAATTACCTCTCTCGTTCTTATACATGCTAAAATATAATATTTCTATCCGATTTATAGAATTTATTCATGGTCAATTCTGGAACTTTTTGAATTGGAGGAAACCATGCAAACCCCATAGAATTGGCTGAACTCATTCTAATGTACAGCATGGTTGGCGATTATAACAGTAAACAGTACAATGATAAGGACTTTTCATTTTTAATGCTTTGATCCCTAACAATCATTTTTCAAATTACAAGTTTACAAGTAAACAAAGAGAGCCGTACTCATTGAGAACTTTAATGTTTAAGTGTTTAATATTTTTAATATTACTCACCTTAACATTAAAAACCTCATTTTCTCCTTCCATTCTTTAATTGAACTAGATCAATTACATTTAACTAACATTTTTAATAATATCTGGAAAATATTTTAATCCATATTTGATGAATTGTTATAGAATAAACAGAAAATTTCAATGTTTCATGTTCATTGGACTATTCACAATGGTACCATTTAAAGCTTGTCTTATCATGAATGAATGAGAAATCCAAAATTTATCTGTGACACATTGGTTATTATCAAATGTGATTACTCGAGAAAATTGTTTTTCGTTTCCTTTTTTTCTGAAAACTATCGTTTCGTGTTTGGAAAAAACGATCGCTTTTAAAAAACGAACCAGTCGGTTTGAAATTTCAAAAAACGAAAAACAATCGATTTCTGGTTTTTAAACGATCATTTTTTTCAAACGTAAAACGATTGCTTTAAAAAAAACCGTATTTTTTAACAAAGGGTCGTCGTCCACGTTCGTTAACGAAGGGTCGTTTACAAAAGCAATGGAGAAAATTGTTAGAATACAAATGGTTTCAAGCTCACATGTGGACTAGGGTCAATTCCAATTTGAACCGGACCGAATCCTTGTACCTACCTAAGTAACGGAAGTATTGGTGTGACACTATCCTATACTGACTCTGCTTCAACTTTGATGGCGCGGCCAGACTTTTTACAGTACCCGGCCTATCATATCACCCTGGACTAACCAGATTGAGCAGCATTCGGTTTCTTCTATTTGAGATCAAACATATTTTGGTCTATAATTCAACAATCTTTTACCTTACAGATTTGTTTATTCTATACCTTTTCATTCAAAATGTATATGCCGACAAAAAAGTAGTTAAGAAAAAAGGCTAAAAAATTATATTTAATGGATCAAATTGTGATCAAAAGTCACAGCATTCTTCAATATTGACATGAACCGTTAAATCCACGTGATAGGCCTATTTGACTTACCCGACTATAGCTTAGTTTAATGTGAACCAGAAAAACGCTTTTTACCAGGTAAAGGGATAAAGATACCGACGTGACTAGTGAATGGCCCTGTATATATGGAGGCCCACTTGAAATTACAACAACAAGGTTGACAATAAAAAGGGGAAGAAATAGAACCAACGATGTTGGGATTTAAGGTCTACTTAAAAATTTGCCCAATTTTCTTTCATTTTAGAGATACAGAATTTCCTCCAAAATGTGTTTGAATACATTCACACAGTAAAATTGTTTCAATTTCAATTTTGGAGAATTTCTAATTTTGTTGAGTTAATGAAATGTCGGCGTAATAGAGAAAAATGTCAAATTCACACACACAGGTATCCTGTGAACCTTTAACTGATCAAGGATGAATGTGATGTCCTAATTTTTTTCATCTAATTCACTATTTTTAATAGCGGTTTTAATACAAAAGTGACTTGCGGATTTCCACTGCAGATTCAATAATTAGGAACTTGCCAGAATCTAGGTTATAAGATGCCAGCGGAATGGAAAAATCGTGCCGCAAATATTCTGCCTTTTTGGGGAACATTTTGCTTCGTGAAAAATTAGCGTTTATTCGCAATCTTTTGTATTTCAAATTTCATGGAATTCCCCCTTAATCTGTTTCGAAAAAAAAATGCGGAATTTTCGGGGAACAAAATATTCGCAAATTTCACGAAATGAGTGGAAAACTCTAGTTACCTGAGAAAGAAAACATTCTTAAAAACTTTATTTATTTGTAATTGTTTTCAAGAATTCAAGAATTGTTCTGTCTGACTCCAGGGTACAGAGAAGACTGTTAGAGGCTGTTTTATTCTTACCAATCCTTACTAGCTTTTTATCCATCTTTACTCTTCTATCCTAGCTCTTACTCTTCCATCCTAGCTTTTCATCCGTCCTTACTCTTCCATCCAAGCTCGTTAACCATCCCAGCTCTTCATCCGTTCTTACTCTTCCATCCTAGCTCTTTAACCATCCTTACTCTTCCATCCTAGCTCTTAATCCATCCTTACTCTTCCATCCTAACTCTTTCTCCATCCTTACTCTTCCATCCTAGCTCTTTACCCATCCTTACTCTTCCATCCTAGCTCTTCGTCCGTCCTTACGCCTCCATCCTAGCTCTTTATCCATCCTTACTCTTCCATCCTAGCTCTTCGTCCGTCCTTACTGTTCCATCCTAGCTCTTTATCCATCCTTACTCTTCCATCCTAGCTCTTTATCCATCCTTACTCCTCCATCCTAGCTCTTTATCCATCCTTACTCTGCCATCCTAGCTCTTTATCCATCCTTACTGTTCCATCCTAGCTCTTCGTCCGTCCTTACTCTTCCATCCTAGCTCTTTATCCGTCCTTACTCTTCCATCCTAGCTCTTCGTCCCTCCTTACTCTTCCATCCTAGCTCTTTAACCATCTTTACTCTTTCATCCTAGCTCTTCATCCGTCCTTACTCCTCCATCCTAGCTCTTTATCCATCCTTACTCTGCCATCCTAGCTCTTTATCCATCCTTACTGTTCCATCCTAGCTCTTCGTCCGTCCTTACTCTTCCATCCTAGCTCTTTATCCGTCCTTACTCTTCCATCCTAGCTCTTCGTCCGTCCTTACTCTTCCGTCCTAGCTCTTTATCCATCCTTACTCTTCCATCCTAGCTCTTTATCCATCCTTATTCTTCCATCTTAGCTCTTTAGCCATCCTTACTTTTTCATCCTAACTCTTCATCCCGGCCTTACTCTTCCATCCTAGCTCTTTATCCATTCATTCATTACTCTTCCATCCTAGCTCTTTATCCATCCATTCCTTACTCTTCCTTCCTAGCTTTTTATCCATCTTTACTCTTCTATCCTAGCTCTTCATCCATTCTTACTCTTCTATCCTAGCTCTTCATCCGTCCTTACTCTTCCATCCTAACTCTTCCATCCTAGCTCCTTATCTATCCTTAATTTTTCATCCTAACTCTTCTATCCTAGCTATTGGACCAATTCATTCCTTTCAAGACTTTGCTTAATTACACATGATAAAAATTGTAAGAATGGTAAGTTTTAAAAAGTTATATTCATCATCATCCATTTAGTTCTTAAACCCCATTTTGTCTGCATCTATCTATTCTATCTATTAGCTTGCAAAAAGTATCTATTATCAATTATCAATTATCTATTATCTATTATGTATTATCTAATATCTATTCTATCTATTATCTATTCTATCTATTATCTACTCTATCTACTATCTATTCTGTCTATTATCTAGTATATAGTATCTATTATCAATTATCTATTTGTTATTATTTATTATCTATTATCTATTATCTATTATCTATTATCTTTTATCTAGTATTTGATATCTATTAAATTATCTCTTATCTATTATGTGTTATCTATTATCCAGTATATAGTATCTTTTATCTAATATCTATTATCAATTATCTATTATCCAGCATATAGTATCTATTAAATTATCTATTATCTATTATCTATTATCAAGTATATATTATTTATTAAATTATTTAGTGTATAGTAACTATCCATCTAATATATCTATTATCTATTTAAGTAATGTTTTTAATTAATGTTGGGGGCTGTTTCCCCCCAAAGGTTTCTTCAATGAGAAAAATTCTTCATCTTCAAAAATCTAATAAATTTTAAAATTGTTAGATCTTGCATTCTTTCCCCGTTGATATTGTTGTTACCATGGGACTGTCCTCGCAATATCAAGTGAACCTCCCTTTTTAGAGTGGCATGTCCTGTTCACAACAGTACCTTTAATCCATTATCTGATCAATAAGGTGGAAGAAATTGTCATTGTTTTTATCTTGAAGATTTGTTATGCTAACAGTTTCCTCCATTGTTTCTGGAGCATATATAAAACATGGATATCTCATTCATTCTTGATTATTTTAAGGCTGTTGTTGTGAATCGGACATACCATTTATAAATAAAGGGTTACTTATTTAGTTTCATCAACAGCACCTTTAACTTTTGAAAGAAACACAGAATCTAACCAAACAGCTTATGACCTACATACTTGTATATGCTGAGCAGACCTATAGTGTCCTGGCATGCCTTGATACAATTCCATAACAGGTTTTTGACTGCCATCTAACTGCCTCTTATTACAGATAATACCCATTCAGGGGCAAAGTTTTACAACTTTTACAGAAATACTCCGATTTTTAACATGAAATATAAAATCTATGAATTTAGTCTATTTTTGCAGATTTTGTATTTCGTAGCTAAAAGATCCTTAAGTATCCCTAAATACAGATGTCTGCTGATTGGTCGTGTACAGTACTTGTACACAATAGAACATGCCGTGGAAATTATTGTACACTCATGGTTTCAATTGATCTCTATTGATAGTTTGAAAAATTTTGATGTATCGGAGGAAAAATAGAAGTTGGACTATTTTTATTTTAATTAAATTTTAGACCTAATTTCAAGTGACCCTTCATTTTTAGAGTAGCATGTTCTATTCACAAAGATACCCTTCCTTTAGGCATGTCACTTGTCACTTATTTTACCCATTTGCACGGTTAGC
>NW_019398584.1:0-13873 GCF_000591075.1 Eurytemora carolleeae
CGGTCTAAATTTCGATTTTCGGGACTAATCAGAAAATTTAAGAAGAATGAATTATTTTGAACATTTGAATAAGGCTAATATAAGAGTTTTCTTGCGAAAAATACTAGTTTTTCGAGTATTATTGTTGTATTTTGGCGTTTAAGCTTGGAGATAATCTAATATGATATGAGATAATCTAATATGATATGGGACGCTCTGTATATAAAAGGGCACAATGGTTTAATAAGAGGGGCTATAGATGGAATGTATTTGTCACAATCATATAAAATAAACTATAAGAAACGTAAAACACTGTCCACTAAACGCTACATTATCCTAGGTGAGTGTACTGCAATGTACTGCACCCAAAGCTTAGTTAAGGGCAAGATATTAATGCAAGGAAAGTTATTTAAGAGGTGTACACATTTTTGTAGTGCAGTGTACTGTCTTTGAGCGGAAAAGTAAACACAAGACGATGTTACAGCCTATGTCCTGAAATGGAATCAATTTTAACAAAAATAATCTATGAATTATTCTAGTCATAGGAAACTATTATGAGAATTTAAATGCTTTTAACCTTCTCGGATACCAGACAAACACTGATGCATCTATTCTTGTTTACAAATTCCGCCCAGAGAGAACTGGTTTCAATATGTACGCAGAGTATACGCGACCGCAATTAACTATCCTTGCATTATGACGTTAGTTAAGGGTAATTAACACATTAAATTGTCGTTTGGAAGAATTACAGTTAAAAATGTAAAAATTAACACATTTCTGAATATAGTTTAAATAATAACAAAACACCATTTCTCTCTTTCAAGAACAGCTGTGTAATTAAGGGCAGGAAGAAGGGAGAGGGGGGATTATTAAGTTGAGATGATTAAATATAATTTATTTAAAAGATCCCCATCAGCCCCTGTAGTGTATTCCTACACCCCTGCTCTACCGAGGAAATTGATCAAACTATGGCCTTACTTTACAGTAGAAGGCAAATACATGCAGTCATTTATTATAGATAGATAGATAGATAAGTAGGTTTGATAGATAGATAGATAGCGAGCTAGGTAGATAGATAAACAAAAAGTTAGATAGATGAATAGATAGATAGTCAGATAGGTAGACAGATATATTGATGGTAAATCAGAAATCTAGTTTTATAAATACATAAATCGATTGATAATTGATTAGCTGCAGTTCAATATATTGTATATATCTTATAAGATAGATAGTTCGAATTAGATAGATAAATAGCGCAACGTCGCACAGGAATAAAATAGATACAGTCCTAATCAGAAAGACCCGGAATTATTTTTACAATTAATCAGACGACTTTACAATCTAATTTCACAAACTTGATTCGTGAAACGATAATCACAAAATAGCCCTAGTCCTGCCATTTCCAAAATGTGGTCTGCATTATTTGAGCATGTAATAAAGATTATTTCCGTTATGACTTTTGTATCCCCACTCATAGGGGTTGGACGCAATTGCATTTAAAAAGGGAGTGACCGGCTATGTAAGGTAGTTGAACTGTGTATGCAGTGTTGTGGAAAACTTCTTTCGGATTCATTTAAGACATATAAAATTTTTTAAAGATCTATAAATCCTGAGTTTGAGCCCAAATTCGACGTTCAAAACTCCTACGCTTTCAGAATTAGTTTTTTTTAATTATTAAATAACGACAACGAAAAATAAAGTAAAAAATTATAAAGTAATCTAATTGGATAGTTAGGAACATATTTCTCAAAAGAAATTTGTCAATAACTCAATGCTAAAATCGATTATTTCGTTTTCATTATTATATTGAATTTCTAATTTTCTTTGAATGTATTCGCAGATTTCTTCAAATTCTTCAAATGTCGTCTTTTCAATAATAATTCTAGAAAATCTGCGAACATCTTTGTGAATAACGAGAAACCAGAATAATGCGATAATAGAAACTAATAATTAAACAAGATTACTTATTTTCGATAATAAGATTAATTTTTATTTTCTCAACATGTTCCTATACATGAAGTCTGTAGTTTATTGTAGAACTTTTTAACATTTTATGTCGTCGTTAGTTAATAATTAAAAAAAACTAATTCTGAAAACGTATCCACCCCCAAAGTAGGAGTTTTGAACGTCGAATTTGCGCTCAAAGTCAGGATTTACAAATCTTTAAAAAGTTTTATATTTCCCAAAAGAATCCGAAAGAAGGTTTCCACAACACTGTATGTTCAACTACCTTACATAGCCGGTAGAACGNTTTCACCTAAGCTATTTTACAAATCAAAAACTTTTTACACTACAGTTTCAGTAGAAGTAAATATTTCCATTTACTAATAAAGCGCCGATATGAGGATTTATCTCTAATCTCTCTAATCTCTAATAAGCTAGATAGAAAGATAGATATTACCGCCATGCAATTTCTATTGGTTCAGACCTGGCACCAAACACATGATTGAACCCTGATTGGATCAGGCGCTAATGGACTCGGCATACAGGAGTGTTTAATCTACCCTTTTTCTCAATTCATTCCGTTTTTTATTAATGTTCCCAGTTTTTGTTCTTGGGGTTGGGAGAATTTTAATATCATGACTTAGGAACCCCTGGACCGATTTACATAATTTTGATTGGGGAACTCGAAAAACCACGAAAATGTGCATTGATGATTTATAAATTAAAAATGTCATAAACCCAATAATATTTCAAAAACAAATAAACTTCCTTTCAAATACATTACAAGGCTTTCTATTTTAACTTTTAATTGTGACTTTATCAGTGAGCACTGAGCTTCTTCTCTTTGTACAATATAAAACAAAAACAGTAAAAGTTTGCGGGTTTAATAATAATCTTTCACGCATTTTTAAATTTTAACCAAAAATTCAAAAATTTTAAACACAATTTTTGTAATTTTGAGCATCCGTAAACCTGACCTAGGATCATGTGAGGTCCCACACAAAATTTGGGCCCAATAGTCTCAGCCGTTCTGACGTTGATGATACAAACGGACAGACAGACAGCAAAGTATATATATTTATACATAAAATAAAAGCTTGTAAAAATTAAAGCTTAGTAAAGTAAGAAGTCGTCATCATTGTATTGATATAAACGCCGACCACCGTAGTTAATCCATGCCTTGGAACAAAATGGCCGTTTTACACTTTTTTCTAGTAAATTCCACTCTAATAGATATTCTATTCTCTTTGGTCTCTTTACCTATTTGAAATATGAACATTGCACAATTAAGTGGAAACTAAGGATCACACTTATCTTATTAATGAAAAACGTTCTTAAAGGGATCCTTTAAGCGTAATTTCAAATGACCCTCCGCAAAAATTGCAATGCCCATTGCCCAATGGTACCCTTCAGAGTTTTGTTTGATCAAAAATAAATTAGATATCAATGTTTATTATTTGAAAACTGATTATTTACAATTATAGTTTCTCTATATACAAAAGTGACTTGCGCATTTCTTCTGCAGGAAAACATAAAGAAATAACCAGAATTTAGAAAAACGAAGATATCGTTCACATCATTGATCAGATAAAGGTTTTAAGTGCACGGTTGTAAATCAGGCAGTGACATCTTTGCATGAAACAAGCACATTAACTCGTCTCTAAAATGAATTATGTTCGATTCCATTTTTTTTGAGTCCTCATTTTATAAGGAACAAACTTCTTTTTATGGACAAAATAAAACAACATATTTACCATTTTCACTTAAATTATACGTTAGGAAGTTTTTTTTACAATTAATTATTTTTAAAAATTGTTTACAGGTAATATGGAAAAATTTAGTTTAATCATTTCTTTCCTTTTTCATTTATTTCTACTTCTTAACTGTCGACTGTTCCTGACCTCAAATTTGTAAGTGAATGCAGACGGTACTTCATTTGAATAAGAAATATTTGTCTGCTGTACAATTACCGCGTATACAATAACCTATTCTGAATATTTCTTATACAATGGAGTACCCGTCTGCAAATTATGTATAATCCAGAGAATAAGAGTAAAGGGAAGGGAAATGGCGCGCTGGTCTGGCATGAGAAAGCCAGTCGCACTGTAATGAAAAAAGTTGTAATTAATATAATTTAAATTCCGAATATAAATCCTTGGGGCGTCAAGGTCCACCATTTGCCCCTCCTCTGAAAAGGGTTAATGCAAAGGCTTCACTTTCGATCCCAGTACTAATTTCATAAACTGTCCCTTTCTAGTTATTCTTATAGTTCATATAGTTCAATAGTTCTATGTCTATCTCTCAGAGTATGAATAAATAGGATTCATTTATTAGTTTATATTTTATTGATACAAATATATTTGTTTAAGTTCAATTCTATCTTATTACATTGTGTTCAGATATTAATAACTCTGATGTAATTAAGCAGCTCCCTCAACTAGATCGCTTGTTTAGCTCCTCCAGTTCGGTATCTCATACACTGTGACCCTGGATGCTACTGTAGCTGCTTCTAGGGTCTCTTGAATCCAGCTGCTCCTAGAGTCCCTGTTAAGTTAGCTGTATATTATTGAGCTGCTCCTTGAGTATCTGATGTGTTAGCTGTACTTAAGTCTATGATATGTTAGCTGTACATTACCGAGCTGCTCTTTGAGTCTCTGATATTTTAGCTGTACTTGAGTCTATGATATGTTAGCTGTCCATTACCGAGCTGCTCTTTGAGTCTCTGATATGTTAGCTGTACTTGAGTCTCTGATATGTTAGCTGTACAATACCGTGCTGTTCTTTGAGTCTCTGATATGTTAGCTGTTCTTGAGTCTCTGATATGTTAACTGTACATTACCGAGCTGCTCTTTGAGTCTCTGATATGTTAGCTGTATCTGAGTCTCTGATATGTTAGCTGTACATTAGCGAGCTGATCTTTGAGTCTCTGATATGTTAGCTGTATCTGAGTCTCTGATATGTTAGCTGTACGTTAGCGAGCTGATCTTTGAGACGCCCCCTGGTATCATAGGGAAAGCGGGCCGCATCAGTTGTATCTCCCTTCTATTTCATACTCCTTGATGTATGGTAATCATATTTCTTGGTGGGTGGTTAAATGTAGATAATTGAATATTAGATAGATAGTTGAATAGACACTTAATATGGATTGTAAATAGGATTGAGTACTGAGCCTGAAATTTAAAAGAGTATCATTGAACGAGACTCCTGAGTTTCCTTTTTGGGGTCTTAACACTTGTGTAGATTTTGTTTTAAGAGATTCGAAAAAATGGAAAACATAAACAAACTGAATTATATAATATTTCATAACAAAAATATTTATTTTCACAAAACTCCCTAACCCCGTTCATAAAACCCGGGTTTTAGAACTGGTTTTAATAACGATACCCTGTCTTAAGTTTTGGGCTCTGCAGAACATTCCAGTTCAATTGTTTGTTTATGTTTATAAAAGCATGAACTTTTCCTTTTATTTCTCTATGATTGTAATCTATCTTAAGGACTCTGCATCTGTGGCTATATAATGTGCAAGATTGGAAACCTAGCTATGCCTGGAAGCTAAACTTTTCTTTAAATATTCCAATCTGAACTCAACCTAGACATGTTAAACCAAGCTAAGAAAATTCCCATGGTTCTAACAAGTTCCTCAGTTAACATTTTAGGCAAATCAGTCAATGGGTTCCTGAGATATGATCGGACAGACAAACAGAGATTGCAACTTTATTTATACATTATTTTAGGAACCCAGCGTTGCCCAGAGTACTCATAGTTACCTTTAGCCGCACTCGGTCGATTTTACCGGGAAACAACATTTTCGCTAAAAGTCGACCCACTCAACTTAGAATCTAAAAACCAAGATAAGAACATTCCCGTGGTTCTTCCGAGTTCCTAAATCAAAATATGAGGCAAATCGGTCGAAGGGTTCTTGAGTTATGATCGGACAAACAAATAGAGATTACAACTTTATAAATATACATATTGATTCTTTATCTTTAGTGTTCACGGATTTATAAGGCGGTTCAAAGAAACACAAAAAAATAATATCAAACAACTACTTAAGAATCAGCGGTTTTTCAAGAAATCCAAAACAGCCGATAAAGTTTACAAAAAATTACATAACTCTAAAACCAATTAATTTTCAATTTTACACAAAACTTTTAAAAATTCATTTCACAGCAATTCATATCAGGTTCTGAACGGTTCTTCGGAAAAACTAGTGAAACCCATAAAAATGTGGAATAGGAAGACGATCTTTAAGCAATCTTATGTGTACTTGATGCTGTTATGGAACAAATTGTTTTAGCAAGCAGTAGCTTAAAAGTTAACTTATTACTCCAACATTTAATGCGCAAGGAAAAAAAAAATTTAAATCTTAGTCTAAGATATGGCTCAACCGCTCTTTCAACCGATACCGCTGATTTTACTCTCTAGAAAATATCATTGCTTAAACACAAAACATAAAAAAAACAGGATTTTATTCCCCAAATATATTTAGACTATAAAATACACGGTTACAACTTGATTTAACACAAAATTAGAATACAATATAGTGTACTTATAATACACTCTAGTGCTGACTAGTGTAATATGCCAAGAAGGCGTCCCAATATTCAGAATCAATCATTCATAAAAAAAATTAATGAATTCGCAATAAAGTAATAGTAACATAGAAAATATTGCACATTACACACTATTTTAAGAATATTCTAAAATTTTGTTTGTTAAAAATACCTGAACACAGTGGAAACTACATTCATATCCTCCGTTTTCCTAGAAAATATATTGAACTGTAAGAACTTGTCAACAAATAAATGTAAAAACAATGAAATTAGCTAAACTTACTTTTTAAGCCTACATTTCTCAAGGCGTTTTGCATTTTCAGTTTTTTCTTTCGGTTGGCAGGTAAATGGTTTGGCTGATGCATTAGGTGAGTTGTTACCCCAGACTGAGTATACTGTAGATAATCCTTGAACAGCTTGACCCTGATCAATTCCAACTTCATTGATAAAGCACTGATTGAATTGTTGAACATTGCCAATGGGTTGTGCAACATCAGTTGTATTGATAAAGTTCTGATTGAATTGTTGAACATTGCCAATGGGTTGTGTAACATCAGTTGTATCAATAAAGTTCTGATTGAATTGTTGAACATTGCCAATGGGTTGTGTAACATCAGTTGTATTGATAAAGTTCTGATTGAATTGTTGAACATTGCCAATGGATTGTGTAACATCAGTTGTATCAATAAAGTTCTGATTGAGTTGTTGAACATTGCCAATGGGTTGTGTAACATCAGTTGTAATAATAAAGCTCTGATCGAACTGTTGAACATTAACTATGGGCTGTAATGTAAAAAAGGTTGGATTTTCAGGATTTTCCAGGTAGTGTGGGTCGTCTTGTTGTAAACTGTCCGTGGCTTGATAGTCTAAATTACCGGGGCCTAAAATATTTTTTTTTATCGTATAATAATATTCTTCTTAAAAAGAAGGGCGTCATAAAACAGGGGAGTGTTTTTACCCTAGTAAGTCTCAAATTTGAGTCCCAGTAGTATATAACGTTTAAGGGTCAAAACTTTCACTGTAAGTAAGATTGTAAGACTTTCTGAGCGTCCCAAAGGATAAAGGAATTGAGTCTTGGCCTGGCCACAAACTCAAATTTTCTAATCATAATATCTGTACAACCTTGATATTTCAAATTTCTATCATTATATCTAACAGAATTATTAATTTAAAATATCTAAGGTCTACGAGATTGAGTTGCGAAGATATAGAGATTATAATTTATGGCAAAGACTCAATTCCTTTAAAATAAGAGTTCGTGGTGAGACATCAGTTCCTTTATCTTTTCAAAAGCTAAGAAGGCATATACTTAATTTATTGTGAAAAGGTAATTTTGACGGCGGCATTTCAGCCAACAAATTTGTATGCTTTGACTTGACATTTTATGTCTAGTGTTATAAACATTAATTTAACCTGCATAATGGTACTGGTCCTGGATCAATGACCCAAAACTAGACACATGCCCATCGTCGCTGAAAAATGAATAATATTCACTAAATTATTAAAGAAATAAATCAGAGGCGTATCCAGGGGGCTATGGGGGCTCAGCCCCTCCCTAGCCCAGTGATAAATATGTTAGAGTTTTTTGGGCACAAACGGATGCTGAGCCCCCCCCCCCTCTGGAAAGAAAACAAATTAAGCCACCCCGAACAAATTTCTGAATACGTCTTTGATCTAAATGCTAATATACTAACCATAGACTCGAGGCCAGTATGCATTGCAGACAACTGATGATCACTGGGATCTTTCGGAATATTGTTTTTGGCCATACTTCTGAAAAAAAATGATTAGAAAATTACAAGAACTTTCATCTGAAGTTGATTTTTGGTATTGCTCGCCTATTTAAAAATTGTCTGAAGTAACTCTTGGGAATTGAGTTTTAACCACAAACTCATATTTTCTAATCCCTACATCTTTGCAGCCTGGTTGTATAAACCTTTGATATTTCATACTTACATTATTTGAGCTAACAGAATTCAAAGTTTAAATATCTAAGGTCTACAACTTTAAGTGGCAAAAATGTAAGAATTAAAAAATCTTTGTATCTTCTTTCTTAAACAGTAGCAGTTAATCTTTTATAATTCTTGTTTAACTGCTATAGGAAGATGGAGGAATAATCCAGGTTTTGTAGATATCCCCTTTAAACCTCTGGACCTGAGGAACCACTATCCCTCTGTCGAATGATTGACAGAAATGATCTCTTGATGAGGTGGTGTAGGGTCTAGTTCTACAAGAGCACAGCCTTATAACAGGTCCAATAGAACTCTGTTCCTTCACGCAGTCGTTCTTATCACCAGATATTTTCTGCTGATGAATGATGTCGATAATATTACACCAAACCTGCTCAGGATCAAGGTTTTTATTCGAACCTTTTTTGTTCTTCTCCTAGCATGAATATTTGAACTTCAGGATCTTGAGGGATAAGGTTGGCAATATCAGTTTTTGTAAAATCTATCGCCACTTTTGCAATAAAGCAATATTCAAACTCACATTGGGATGCATCTTCTTTTGGATCTTCCGACGGTCCATTATCCTCTTCCGATCCTAAACAATAGTTGTTAAAAACTCAAACCATATATAAAAAAACATTAAAGGGAGTGTTCGTTAAAAATCAAAGGGGAGTGCTGATGTTTCTGTTAACATAAATTGATAATTATGACCAGTGCACGCTCGCACCCTGGACGGCCATTCTTATCTGAAACCTCTTTAAGAAGTGATTCAAGCATAAATTAGCTGCGGTCCATGCTCCACTTGTGGAAAAATGTAACAAAAAACTGGCAAAATTAGAGGCTGCTACTGTGTGATGTGTTGATGTCTCCAGTGAGCATCTCAAGTTCATGGAAATGCCAGGAAATAGTTGGACCTGCAAGACTAGCATAGCAGTTTCAAAGAAAGTAAGGGAGGATATTGAGGTGACATGGAAACGCCTCAACACGGAAATGCCTTAACACGGAAACGGTCACGGATCAAAAATAAGCGGAAACCCCTCAAAAGTAGGTTTTTTGAGGTGTTTCCGCGATTTCTTCAAATTTTTTCGGAAATCCTTCTAAATTCAAATTTTGAAGAGTTTCCTCTTTTTTTTTGATCGATTTCCCAGATTTATTCAAATATTTTCGAGGGATTTCCCAATATTTTTGAGGGGATTCCCAATATTTTTGGTCCGTTTCCTCATTTTTTTGATCCGTTTCCGCTTTTTTCAAAAACTTTAAAATTGATCTGTTTCCTCATATTTTTGATCGGTTTCCGAAAATTTTAGATCCGTTTCCTCATATTTTTGATCCGTTTCCGCTTTTTTCAAAAACTTTAAAAATCTCAATTTGTTGATCGGTTTCCTCAAATTTTAGGTCCGTTTCCTCATATTTTTGATCCATTTCCGCTATTTTTCAAAATTTTTAAAAATCTCATTTTGTTGAGCTGTTTCCTCAAATTTTAGGTCCGTTTCCTCATATTGTTGATATTCCTCATATTGATATGAAATATTCGGAAATCCCTCAACAATTCTGAACTTTTGAGGGATTTCCTCGAATTTCTGAAAAAACGGAAATTCTTCAAAAATAATTTTTGATCCGTTTCCGTGTTGAGTCATTTCTGTGTTGAGGCGTTTCCATGTCACCGGATATTGCCTATCACCTGATAGTCAAAGACATGAGGAAGGATAATGAGGAGAACAAGGAGGATATCAGCAACCAGGAGAGGAGACTGAGCCGTACTAAAAAAAAGATAGATGACTTCTGTAGTGTTGAAAGCAATAATGATGTTGTATTTGACTCCGTGAGAGCATAGCTCGGGAAAAAGTATCTGGTAATACACCAGATACCCGAATCATCGGAATCTTTGGCCTGAGGTTGTCAGCATAAGGAGCACAATGTTTAGAATTTCAATTTATTTAGAATCAAGTTCATCTACAGAGCAGGGAAAAGACCGGAAAATGGCAAGTCTGGGCCCGTCATATTATCCTTGAAGAACATGGCTGAGAAGGAGGCCATCATGGACTCAGCCAGAAACCTGACCAACTCCAACTACAGCCACATCAGCATAGTACTAAACATTACCCAGAGACAGAGGAAGGGTGAGGAAAGGCTAAGGAAAGAAGATGAGAGAAGGAATGGCGTAATGGATAAAGATGAGGTTCAGAACCGGGAAGGTGTTTGTTCAAGATAGGAGAAACATATACAATGGAGAAAAATCCACATATGTACCCAGGAGCTCAAGCTTTATACGTAACCAGTTCTATCTGGAACAAACTTAGTTCAGCTCAATAGATCAGCACAATCAATCCAGAATACCAACAGGAGTTCATCTCAACAAAGTTTTTCATCCAGGGATGATAACAGTCAGACCAGGGATGAAAGATATGTGAGGTTTCCTAACCCTCACCAACTGATTTAAAATTCAGTGATGGTGATGGACCAAACCTCTGTAGAGAAAAAAGTAGATGTTTGGGTCCCCTTCATCTATGATTTTGGTAATTGCTTTCAGGAATTCCAATAAATTGGTTGTGCATGATTTGTTCTTCATGAACCCATGCTGGGAGGCCTTGATTAAATAGTTGATCTCACTCAAGGTGGGTGACAACTTGATCCCTGATTATTGACTCNAGATCAAGATCAAGATCAAGATCAAGATCAAGATCAAGATCAAGATCAAGATCAAGATCAAGATCAAGAATAAAAATAAGGATAATGAAAAACTTAAACAAAAATAAAATATGTACTATGCAGTGGAATAATTCATTATGAAGGAGTCATCAGTATTTCAACTCCATTTCTCTAGCGTATGAACTCGAAACTCCACTCCAATCTAGACACATATGAAATAGGTTAAAATTGTGATCACAAGTTTAACCAGTTTTAATTTTACGCCAAACTATGCAACCCAGCAAACAGAACTGGGATGAAAAACTTGTTTAGAAAAAGTCGACTTAAAGTCGGATAAAAGTCTTAGTCCCCAAAACAAGGAACAAAAAGTCTTAAAAAAGTCACTTTTTTCATCCAAGTTTTGAACAAGACAAAAACTTGGAAAAAAGTCGACTTTTTGCCGATTTAAAAAATCTCGTCCATAGGTTGTATAAAAACTCGTCCAAAAGGAGTATAAAATCTCATCTTTAAGTCGAGTTCTGGTACGACTGTTTACGAGTTAAAGTTGATAACTACTGGAAGTAAAAATTCTTAAATTAATTCGACTTAAACTTGAATATTGTTCGTTGGGAACAACCAACTTACTTGGTTAAATATTAAACATTTATTTAATGACTCTGCAAGCGTTTTCCGAACTCAAGAGTGAAAAACAATTGTTTATATTCAATTTTGGATTCTCTTTTAAAAAAGACTTATGCGTATTTCTACATCAGAAACAATTATGAGAAATAGTGAAGATTCAACACTTTTCAAGCTATAAAAACGAAGATATCTTCCCCATTATGGATCAAACTGAGCTTTAAAACGTACCTCTGTAATTCGGGCATGCTCTGTTAATAGATGTCCGACTAAATAAGTCCTAAATAATTTATTGTATCTCTATTTATAAAGTTGTAATCTCTGTTTGTCTGTCTGTCTGTTTGTTTGTTTGTTTGTCCGATCATAACTAAGGAACTCCTCGACCGATTTGCTAGGAGCACAATGTTTAGAATTTCAATTTATTTAGAATCAAGTTCATCTACAGAGCAGGGAAAAGACCGGAAAATGGCAAGTCTGGGCCCGTCATATTATCCTTGAAGAACATGGCTGAGAAGGAGGCCATCATGGACTCAGCCAGAAACCTGACCAACTCCAACTACAGCCACATCAGCATAGTACTAAACATTACCCAGAGACAGAGGAAGGGTGAGGAAAGGCTAAGGAAAGAAGATGAGAGAAGGAATGGCGTAATGGATAAAGATGAGGTTCAGAACCGGGAAGGTGTTTGTTCAAGATAGGAGAAACATATACAATGGAGAAAAATCCACATATGTACCCAGGAGCTCAAGCTTTATACGTAACCAGTTCTATCTGGAACAAACTTAGTTCAGCTCAATAGATCAGCACAATCAATCCAGAATACCAACAGGAGTTCATCTCAACAAAGTTTTTCATCCAGGGATGATAACAGTCAGACCAGGGATGAAAGATATGTGAGGTTTCCTAACCCTCACCAACTGATTTAAAATTCAGTGATGGTGATGGACCAAACCTCTGTAGAGAAAAAAGTAGATGTTTGGGTCCCCTTCATCTATGATTTTGGTAATTGCTTTCAGGAATTCCAATAAATTGGTTGTGCATGATTTGTTCTTCATGAACCCATGCTGGGAGGCCTTGATTAAATAGTTGATCTCACTCAAGGTGGGTGACAACTTGATCCCTGATTATTGACTCCATGAGTTTGCAGCAAATCGAGGTTAGGGAGACAGGTCGATAATTTTCCGGCTTACTCTTGGATCTTGCGTCTATGGATTTATTGAAAATAATAGATAAAGGAACACAGAGCGAGTCACAGTTGTCTTTTAAAACCCTAGCAGGGATACCATCAGGACCTTGGGCTGTTCCGGGTTTGAGTTTTATAATTTTATCCCTAACTTGACCTCTACTGAATGATACACTGGATATTTTACTATTAACTGGAAGGGGTTCAAAAACTGGGATGTTATTTTCATTCTCCACAGTAAAAACCTTACAAAAAGCTGTGTTTAATTCTGCAGCTACTCCTTTGTTATCGCTGATAGTTACATTATTGACTTTTAGAGGTCCAACTCCTACTTTTGGCTTAGTTCTACTTTTAATGTACGAATTAAAGGGTCTCGTGTTACCATTATCAGCTATGCTTCGTTCAAACTTTCTTTTGGCTTGCCTTACAGCCTTTTTACTGCGTATATATTGAAATCAGTTCTCTCTCTGGGCTGTGTTTTTAAACAAGAATAGATGCATCAGTGTTACTCTAATATCCGAGGAGGATAAAAGCATTTAATTTTTAAAATTTTGATAACTCACATCATAGTTTCATATGACCAGAATATTCCATTGATTTTTTATGTGAAAGATGGTTCCCATGTAAGGCTGTGACATTCATCTTGTGTTTACTTTACCGCCCACAGTAGACCGCAGTACTAAAAATGCGTACACCTCTGAAATAACTATCTTTACATTATAATACTTTGAGAATAAACAATTCTAAAATTTGTAAAAACACGAACCAACTTCATGCCAATGACTTATTGTGTTTATTGGTTTTCTTGATTAAATTAGAGAAAATTCTATTACATATTTTTATTTTTTTCATTTAAATTGATACTAACCCTAGTATGCTGCATGGTACTTAGTGGGGTTTCTTTGTTACTCATTTCGTCTGAAAAATGCAGAAATAAAACTAGATATTAAAATTATTAAACATACTAAAAATAATAATATTAATAATAATATGATCAA
>NW_019398585.1:0-6384 GCF_000591075.1 Eurytemora carolleeae
TACACCTGCAGTATGGAAACAGTACAACAAAATGGCCGTTTTACACTATTTTCTAGTAAATTCCCCTCTAATATATATTCTATTCTCTATATTTTTTTAATAGTAAATTTCCATTTAATGTTTGTATGTATCTACACGGTTGAATTTAAAACGATTATCTTGAATATATACTTGTATCTATATATATGTATTAGAATATACAGATTGTTTAAATCTTATTCAAAAGATTTGAGGTGAACGCAATTTACGCTAATAGGTGTTTATGCAATGCATGCGTAGTTGCAACTTTGCAAATTTAGTTCCCACACATAGTCGTAGTTACAGCAAGTTACAGCTTGTTCTATGAACCGGGCATGTACATGGTCATGCAGGTTTCAACTGAACCAATGGGGAATATGGTTTGTACTGCTAAAGAACAGGTTTAAGATAAATAAACAACAATTAATAAAAATACCAGCCTTCTAATTTTACCCAGGAAAAATCCATCCTTTGTTTACAATCTTTGTTATTGTTTTGAAAAAACTAGTTTCTAACAGTTCAAATATGTCACGTTCAAATGTTAAGGACTCAACTATATGAAATGGAAAATATAAAAATTCAAAAGAAAATAACACAATTTCAACTATTTGGAGATTTTTATTAAATACTCCCTCTGAACTGACGTTTGCATCACAGAAATCTTCTTATCCAGGGCTGCAAAAAAAAAACTGTAACTGGGTTGGTATCTTTTAATCAAGTAAACACCCTGACACCACTTCAAAATGTGTCCGATCTAAATAGATCAGTGGAAATGAGAAACATTAGAAACATACAGATTGTAAACTCTATCAAATTTTATATTGTTTTTCGAAATTTGCTGCAATTTAACGTAAGACTAAAAAATAATCTTTTATATTCTCTTTTGTAGCTATAAACACCCTGTTTTATAAGCATTAAAGGGAGTGTTGTTGAAATTTCAAGTGTCCTTCCAATTCAAGAGGTGCAAGCCTGACTCACAACGGTTCCCTTTAACCCATGTATCAATTACCTTTTTACATATCTTTAAAGTGTTTAATTCAGATAGTTTCCTCAATTGTTTCTGAAACATATAATATACAAGACATTTGATAGAGAACCTCAAATTGAAAATGACAAAAATCAATGGACTTTTGATCAGACTAATCTAATGAGGGTAACGTTGTTAATCGGACATGTCACTCTTTGCACGGCGAGTCACTTGAAATAAAGTTTACAATCCCTTTCGGCAATCAATAGGTCAGGTTTAAAATATAATACTTATAACATTAACACCCATTTTATTGAGTTAATCAAACCAATTCCAGGCTGCCGTGTGAAAAGATTAATGCTGCTCTAGGTGTGTGTGGAGTGTACCGTGTCAAATTTCTATTCAAGTTCTTAATTCTTGAATGAATTAGAAAAAGCTCGTGGAGTGGGCAAAGACCGCGTTCGATTCTTTCAATGATTTAATCATTTCGCTCGTCTTCTTCTAAAGATAATGTTGGTGAATGGTGGTCCCAAGCGTTTAAACTAAAAACTCAGTATGATCAATCGGCTTTGTTTTAAATTAGGACTTTAACATTAAAGTTTTTGTGAGTTTTCAGCGACGCCCAAAAAATATGAGTATTTAAAAAAACTAAATGGTATGGTTCATAACAGTCTTTATTCTGAAAGACTAAAAAAGCCAAAACAAACAAAAATCACTATACAGCATCTTTATTCAGTTTCCATTATCTGTAAATACATGTGTTCTTAGTTTTTACCATTTCAAAAAATATCTTTTTTTTGTTGTAAAACAAAGATCTATTCATGTACACACAAAGATATGTTAGAAAAATGTTCATTGAAGTGCTCGAATAAATGCTTTGAATAAGTATGTTTTAAAAAATATATTTATTAGGTTCTAGCTCTGGCAGCATTCAAGGAAAAATTGTTCTCACGTTTTTTCTGGATAATTTTTCAGCTCATTTAAAATTCTGCGAAAGATTGGGTTTGCAGAAGGAAATTTATCTTGTTTTCAACCTAATTACCCTCAAGACAGAACCTGCAGGGTACACACCCACTCCTAGTATATTCATTATTCATCTTTACTCATTCTTCATCTTTATTCATTATTCATCTTTATTCATTATTCATCTTTATTCATTATTCATCTTTATTCATTATTCATCTGAATTCATTATTCCTCTTTATTCATTATTCATCTTTATTCATTATTCATCTTTATTCATTATTCATCTTTATTCATTATTCATCTTTATTCATTATTAATCTCTAGTCAGTATTCATCTTTATTCATTCTTCATCTTTATTCATTATTAATCTTTATTCCATTATTCATCTTTATTCATTATTAATCTTTATTCATTATTCATCTTTATTCAGTATTCATCTTTATTCATTATTTCATCTTTATTCATTATTCATCTTTATTCATTCTTCATCTTTACTTCATTATTAATCTTTATTCAATCTTCATCTTTATTCATTCTTCATCTTTATTCAGTATTTATCTTTATATATTATTTCATCTTTATTCATATTCATCTTTATTATTCATCTTTATTCATTATTCATCTTTATTTATTATTCATGTTTATTAAGTATTCATCTTATTCAGTATTTATCTTTATTTATTATTTCATCTTTATTCATATTCATCTTTATTATTCATCTTTATTCATTATTCATCTTTATTTATTATTCATCTTTATTCTTTATTTCATCTTGTTTCATATTCATCTTTATTCATTATTTATCTTTATTCAGTATTCATCTTTATTTATTATTCATCTTTATTCTTTATTTCATCTTGTTTCATATTCATCTTTATTCATTATTTATCTTTATTCAGTATTCAACTTTATTCATTCTTCATCTTTACTTAATTATTCATATTTATTCATTCTTCATCTTTAGTCAGTATTTATTTTTACTCATTATTCATCATTATTCCTTATTCATCTTTATTTATTATTCATCTTTATTCAATATTCATCTAACTTTATTCATCTGTATACTACTTTATTCTTCTGATATGTTACCGGAATTTTTTTATTATTTAAATTACTTCAACGTTTTTTTTACATAGAGAATAGAATATATATTAGAGGGGAATTTAAAGAATCTCTCGGTATGAATTTTTTCAGTCCCTTTCAGCCTGAAAGGGAGTTCAAAGTGTACANTTAAACTTTATGACAGACATAGGGATGTTAAAACTTCCTTTCTTCCTTCCTTCCTTCCTTTCTTCCTTCCTTCCGTCCTTCCTTCCTTCCTTCCTTCCTTCCTTCCTTCCTTCCTTCCTTCCTCCTTCTTTCATATTTTTTACTTACTTTTTTTCTACTCTCTTTCTTTAAATATTTTTTCTTTCTTTCTACGTTTTTGTATTTTTCATTAAATATCTAAGGCTCTGCATCTTTTTACCCATTAATTTTACTAATTAAGACCTGACATGGATAATAGGTCAATTTTCCCCCCTTCCCGACCCTTCCCTTTTTCCCCTCCTCCCCTCCCCTAGACATTTTTTGGGTTATCCGAGCCTAACCAACATCTTTGCTTTATTCCCTAATCAAGAGTTTAATCTTATTCTCACCAATGCGCCTGGACAAAATTATCCTCATGCGACCATGCGTCCGGTTTAAAATAGTTTTTGAATATAAAAAACTGACTTGTTTAAAAAAAAGTTTGAGGGGTGCGGAAGGGGCTTATTATTATATGTACTGTTTATATTAGACCTTTTAAATTTACTCCTTATTTACTGGATACAAAACTAAAGTTAGTATTGAAATCTTTACAGTTTAGGAAATTGGTTTGCAGTTTTCTTTATTTAACTGTAAAGAAGATGGCCGGGGGGTAATAAATTTGAGATTTGATTTTTCATGGGACAATTATATAATGTTCATATTCTTCCTCAAGATTTTATAGCTCCCTAGTCAAGACTAACTGTTTGAGCAAGAGGTTGCGCGATTTTTAGTTTTGGATCAGTGACAGTATTATTCTTGCCTGATTCAATGTTTATAATGTACTCACGCCTGTAAATAATGCAATACAGTATCAGCAGTACACAATACAGTACAGTACAGTACTGCAAAGTCTTTAAAGTTTAAGTAAGCCAAGGTACTAATGCAAGGAAAGTTATTTCAGAGGTGTACGCATTTTTTGTACTGCAGTGTATTGTCATTGGGCGGAAAAGTAAACACAAGACGGATGTCAGAGCCTGACATGAAATACATTTTCACAAAAATAATCTATAAAATATTCTGGTCATAGGAAACTATTATGTGAATTTTCAAAATTATCAAAATTAAATTTTTTTAACCTCCTCGGATACTAGATGAATACTGATGCTTTTATTCTTGTTTACAAATTCCGCCCAAAGATAACTGGTTTCAATGTGTACGCAAGGTAAACACGACCACAATTAACTTTCCTTGCCTTAGTTCCTTGAAGTAAGCACTGTTTTACTTAAATTTACAGCAATAATGTCTCAATCATTATTACATATATATTTTCAAGAATATTCATTTTACTCTTCCACCCAATAAAATCGGATTGTAATCCATTGACATTAAAAGTTTAAGTTTTGATGACATTGGCTCTATCTATATATAAATTTGGCTTTCCTGTCTGGGTGTCTGTTTGTTTGTTTGTATCCAATAAACGTCAGAACGGCTGAACCAATCGGGCCTAAATTTTTTGTGGGACATCACGTGACCACAGGGAAGGTTTATGAATGATAAAAATTTTAAAAAATGTGTTTTAACGGTTTTTAATTTTGTAAAAAAATTAAATTCTTGAAAATCCGCGAATTTTTTTTTTTAAANACTAAATAATAGTTGTTTTAAACAGATATCACTGACTAGAAGTTGTTTTAAGGTTTAACAATATTGTACACCAAAAGGCCATTAACAGAGATCAATATGGTCTTATTTCTAAGAAATAATGGACTTAATGCTTTTTTCTGATTAACAATTGAGGTGGTGGAGATTACCAATTGAGGAGCGCGCATGCCGCAAAACACGTTCGAGTGGCGGTGATTACTCATTGAGTACTTCTGCACTCCCCCCTCCCCTGATCTTATTTTACGGATTAAGCACTTATACGCTTTTAATCAAAGTCATTTCTGTTTTTTACTGGAATAAAAAAAATAAAGGAATTTTTGGATTTCTATTCATTTCACCAAAATTTGTGAAAATGTTATGAAACCGAAACTACAAAAGTTCATTTCACCAAAATTATCATGTGTCTGACCTTTTAGTATGCACTTTAGAAAGCAATAAAGACTCATCCGTATTTTGTAAAGTTGAAAGAATAAAGTTTTTCCTATAGGATTGCTATAAATATGCTGGAAACATTGGCAAATAAGAAGCTACAAAAAAATCTTCTCTTGGCCAATGAGAGATCGCAGAAAATCGGGGGGAAAAATGTTTTTTTTTCTCGGATTAATCGCTGAAACGTTTTAAATCAGCTGTTAGGTCAGCGATATATTATTCAAAAGTTTGGACTTCAAACGTATTTTCCAAATGCTTATGGGATTCTCTCCTAGATAAAATAGTGTATCTAGCTGGATTCTCTCCTAGATAGAATAGTGTATCTAGCTGGATTCTCTCCTAGATAAAATAGTTTATCTAGCTGGATTCTCTCCTAGATAGAATAGTGTATCTACAAGGATTCTCTCCTAGATAAAATAGTGTATCTAGCTGGATTCTCTCCTAGATATTATAGTGTATCTAGCTGGATTCTCTCCTAGATAGAATAGTGTATCTAGCTGGATTCTCTCTTAGATAGAATAGTGTATCTAGCTGGATTCTCTCCTATATTGAATAGTGTATCTAGCTGGATTCTCTCCTTGATAAAATAGTGAATCTAGCTGGATTCTCTCCTAGATAAAATAGAGTATCTACTTGGAATTTCTCCTAGTTAAAATAGTGTATCTATCTGGACTCTCTCCTAGATAAAATAGAGTATCTAGCTGGATTCTCTCCTAGATAAAATAGTTTATCTAGCTGGATTCTCTCCTAGATAAAATTGTGTATCTAGCTGGATTCTCTCCTAGATAAAATAGTGTATTTAGCTGGATTCTCTCCTAGATAAAATAGTGTATCTACCTGGATTCTCTCCTTGATAAAATAGAGTATCTAGCTGGATTCTCTCCTGGATAAAATAGGGTATCTAGCTGGATTCTCTCCTAGATGAAATAGTGTATCTAGCTGGATTCTCTCCTAGATGAAATAGTTTATGAAGCTGGATTCTCTGTATGAAGAGTGAATTGTGAACACTGGATTTATTTTTCTCAAGAACAGCTTTTTTTAATTGTCATCATCTTTCCAAACTTGTCAACTCAATTCAAGTGGATTTTAGAAAGACACTAGAAGATATCTGGGGGGG
>NW_019398585.1:6493-11688 GCF_000591075.1 Eurytemora carolleeae
GGGGGGGGGGGGGGCAGGGTCCCCGCCAACCCTTGTACGCCCCTGTCGCCATTCATTAATTCCTACCTCTGAATCATTCAATAAATTTTTTCCTTATCTTTGTTCTTATCTTTCCTTTATAACTAGATTTATTATAAGCATAAAGGGTTAATCAACGAAATCGAAAATTAGCCTTTTTTAAAAGTGCAATTTTACGAGTAGCTAGACCGTAATAGGCATACAAAAAAGTGGCCTAAATGAGTTCTTTTTAGATAAATATGCTACGAAAACTAAACTATTTTGAATGATGCAAACTGGCACTTTTTAGTGTGTTAATTTTATAGATATCGCAGATAATCTCTTTAATGGATATTACTTAATTTCTGAGAGTTTATTCTAAGAAATAGATTATTCTTGATGACCGTGAAGATTAGTGAAAAAGTTTTTACGACTTTTCAAAAGAAAAAAAATAACACCTCGGTATTAAAAGATAAAAATAAATTATTTTTATAATAAGTTTAATTTAAGTTTGATTTAAGTTGTTTAAGTTTGATTTAAGTTGTTTAAGTTTTATTTTATTTGTTTAAGTTTGATTTAACTGGAGAATGGGGAGGAGGGGGTGTATATCTAAGGAATAAAGAATACCCCTGTTCTCTCCTCTTAGATATGTTTGTATATACTATTATGCTAAATACAGTATTCAGTAATCATACACTTCTACTACAACATACACTTCTACTACAACATACACTTCTACTACAACATACACTTCTACTACAACATACACTTCTACTACAACATACACTTCTACTACAACATACACTTCTACTACAACATACACTTCTACTACAACATACACTTCTACTACAACATACACTTCTACTACAACATACAAGTTTTAATGAAAAAACTAATCTTTAAGGGGATATATATAAACGTTATTGTTATTCTATCTTAAAACGTGTTGTTTTTTGTTCCTTCTAATTGTTTTCAGCTTAATCGCGTAAGTCATTGTTGCAAGGAACTACCTAAACTTAAAAATAATAAAATTTCCTCTAGAAAAATGATATTTCATTCATCCTAGATCAGATAAGGTTACCGTTATAAATCGGACATACTTGATTTATTAATGTCTACTAATGTCTATTAATGTCTACTAATGTCTATTAATGTCTATTAATGTCTACTAATGTCTATTAATGTCTACTAATGTCTATTAATGTCTATTAATGTCTACTAAATCTATTAATGTCTATTAATGTCTATTAATGTCTATTAATGTCTATTAAATCTACTAATGTCTACTAATGTCTACTAATGTCTATTAATGTCTACTGTCTACTAATGTCTAGAGACTGGTAGAACTTAAAGTTTGCTTCTTAAAACCTTTATTTGTGGATTTTAAAAGATTCTTCATAAATCTGAGAAGTTTTACAAAGAAGTTGAGTCTTTGCCAAAAACTCTGATTTTCTAATCCTTATATTTTTGCAATCCAAACTATTAATTCTGTTAGATCAATTCAATTCAGTTTGAAAAATCAAAGGTTTACACCATCAGGTTACAGAAATATAGAAATCAGAACATTCGAGTTTGTGGTAAAGACTGAATTCCTTTCACAATTGTTTATTATTTACTTTTACAGAATACAGTTTTGCAATGTTGGAACCTTCACATATTCAAAGAGTCCAGGATGTAAGTTTGGCTTGTCACTTTAAACAAAAGTAAATTGAACGTAACAATAAAATCTTATCTTTTTCAATCATAACTTATTTTATTTAAGAGCTGTTGAGAAGAACTAAATTGTTTTGAATTTTTTATAAATAATGTCAAAACGGCTGAACCGAATTGGCCCAAATGTGTAAAGGCTCACAAATCTAATTACCTCCATGTAAGGTTCTTGGACCGTCAAAATAAAAATAAATGTTAAAGAAAGTTCACCAACTTAAACAGAAAAATCCCCAAAAATTAATTAAATTAAAAACAATTAAAAAAGGCAACTTTTATAGCTAAAACTTTGCGTCCTCATTACATAGCGAAAATGGTTTTAGAAAAACAAATTCCTTTTTTAACTAACAAATATATATATTAAATACTTGAAACTATAATACTAATTATTTATTCTAAATTGAATTCCATGGTGCCTTGCCCAGCCATTGAAAGGTTGTTTAAAATTTCTTAAAAAACTGTTGAACGTTTTATTGGAATATTTGAGGCACCTTTTGGAATTAAAATTTTAAGATTTACATCATCAGGTTGCAAAGGTTTAGGGATTTTAAAATTTGAGTTAGTGGCAAAAACTCAATTCCCTTGTCAAGTTATTATCTGATTGTGTCTAATATTTTTGTGACATCCTGTCTTCGTGCATTTATTGGAATAAAAAGATTAGTCTAGGGTTTATATTCAATGAATAAATCTGCCAAACAATATAAGGCGCGCTATAGGTCGGCCATTGAAATTCAGTGGTTATATAGTAATTTATTCTATGCTATATGTTAATAATACACACGGTATGTAAAAAACATTAATAAACTATTTTAAATGCTCTGTCATGTTCAGTGATAAAAGGGGATAGATGGTCTAAATTCACTTTTAATTGAGTTTTTAAAAATGTTTTATTAGGGACGAAATGAATATGGATTCAGTACATTTATGGGTTTTCCCTTTATTATAAGTTTATATGAGTTTGTTCATGTATGAACTAAAATTAATTAATTAAAAAAATGTTTTTTTTGTGTAACTTTTGGAATCCAAACATTTTCTAATTTTTAATTTCTTTTGAAAAAAGACGTTTTTCAGTTTCATTTTGAGTTTGCAGAGTATTTAATTTTGGTCAACCGTAGAGAAAAAACAAGCTAATAGGTTGTCCCCATAATATTGTACCGTGCATAGCCGTTCATTGGTCAAAAATTCAAATTTTTGGAACTGAACAGAAAATTATAAAAGATAAAAACATTTTTTAAAAAAGTTGCATACAAATAATACAGATTCTCAGATATTTTTTTTTTTTTGCGTCGGTTGCCATTAAAGATTAAGAGAGTATCGAATATGATATGGAATGCTTTGGCATATTGTCCCGTTTTGCCTTTTATTATCTGTATGTGTACTGTACAGATTGCTCTAGCTGTTTAAAAGTCGACCCGGTACTTGAACCGGAGTTTACAGTGGTATGTAAAAAATTTTAAACACATATGGTTTAAACATGAAGCTCTCGTTTTTTACGTGGCCTGTTTACTTTCAAAATTATTTAATCTAAATTTTAAATCAAAAATGTTGATATTGCGTTGACCCTTCAATTACACTTGATATAATACTATATTCTTCATAGAATTTAAAATTCCTTAAATAATCTCATTTTAAACTCATATTTGTTGAAAGTTTGGAGAAAAATGTTATATTCCTCGTAAATTTGAGAGGTTTGTGATAATTCATGGTTAAACCCCCTCTTTTGGTAGTTATTCAAACTATAATTAGAAAAAGAAGTAAAGGTTTGGTTTCATGTCTTGGAGTGGCCTATATATTATTATTTCTTTAAACCGTCGTATTTTACAGAGCGTCCTTATTAGATTATCTCCAATCTTTAAGGCCAAAATACGCACATAACACAGGAAAGGGGGGGGGAGCAATAATTACGCGTGTAAGCGTGCCAAAAAATATTTCGGGCCCCCCCTTAAACATGGAACAAAAATCAGTAAATCCCTATTTCTTATTTGTTCGAAAGATATAAATTTACAAACTCCAGTTCTCCCACTTTCTGTCTGTAAACTTCAGAGTCCAGTTCTCCTACTTTTTATCTGTAAACTCCAGTTCTTCTACTTTCTATCTGTAAACTCTAGTTCTCTGCTTTCTATCTGTAAACTCCAGTTCTCCTACTTTCTATTTGTAAACTCCAGTTCTCCTACTTTCTATTTGTAAACTCCAATTCTCCTACTTTCTATTTGTAAACTCCAGTTCTCCTACTTTCTATCTTTAAACTCCAGTTCTCAGCTTTCTATCTGTAAACTCTAGTTCTCCTACTTTCTATCTTTAAACTCCAGTTCTCAGCTTTCTATCTGTAACCTCCAGTCTCTTGCTTTCTATCTGTAAACAGTTGTTTTCAGATAGAAAGTAAGAGAACTGGAGTTTACAGGTAGAAAGTTGAAACCTTGAGTTTACAGATAGAAAGTTGAGAACTTGAGTTTACAGATAGAAAGTTGAGAACTTGAGTTTACATATAGAAAGTGTGAGAACTAAAATCTGTTAACTCCAGTCTCCTACTCTAAATCTGTAAACTTAAGTTCTCCTACTTTTAATCTGAAACTCTGGATCTCCTCTTTCTATCTGTAAACTCCAGTTCTTCTACTTTCTATCTTTAAAATCTAGTTCTCTCCTACTTTCTATCTGTAAACTCTAGTTCTTCTAATTTCCATCTGTAAACTCCAGTTCTCCTACTTTCTATCTGAAACTCTGGATCCCCTTCTTTCTATATGTTAACTCCAGTTCTTCTAATTTCCATCTGTAAACTCAAGTTCTCCTAGCCCCTCAGGATCGGGTTTCCTGTCCTGATCTTTCTTGAACCCGGGACTATAAGAGATCTGTAACAAATCTAGACGCGATTACTATAATCACAGTCTAATAAAGAACACACTTATCTCTATCTCTAGCCAAAACTCAAGGCTCTCTATTCTCAGCCAAACTCTAGGCTCGATATACGTCCGTATAAATCAAAGAATACTATTGAACTAATTTTATTTATATACAGGTGGATAAACTGACCGGGCTATCCCGGCAGGGTCAACGAACAGATAATTAAGATATTTACAGATAACATAGATAGCATTATACTTGATACAGAATCCATTACAAAATACCCCGGGGCGTTTGTTCTTGATCCAACGATATTGAGACACTTACAGATTTCCAACATTTGAGACTAAACGTTCCATTTGGATGGGATCTATCACTCTCTGCACTTTGCGGCTTTTGAGCAAAGCCCAGTTCAGGGTCATCCTCGTAATCAGAGCTCCTAATGTTGCTGTGGCTCCGTAGAGGAAAGTACTTGTCACGACGGATACTGTCAAAACACTGTACTCTAGCAGTAGCATGGTATTTAAAAATGTCTTCAGATGTTCGATCTCTCTGACAAGTGCGCCAAAAGGATTCAGAGAGGCTAGCATAGCCTCGCTTCCCTCTTGAATATGTTTCTTGAAATCCTCGAGGTTCATACCAGACAGAGCACT
>NW_019398586.1:0-8252 GCF_000591075.1 Eurytemora carolleeae
CTTACTGATATAATCATATACAGTGAAACCCTTAATAACGAATACATCGAAAGAATTCATCAAATGTCGTATTCTTCACTTTCTGATAATGGAATGTTGCAGATATTTAGTTTTTTAATTAAATGATTACAGGGAACTCTTTAAAACTGTTGAAAAATTGAAAAATTGTCAAGACGACGTTTGATAAATTCTTCCGATGTATTCGTTATTAAGGGTTTCACTGTAAATTCTGATTAAGACTGTGAATTCTTTTCTTTTCTTATACAGGGTTACCTACAAAGGATGAAACTTCAGAGATGACAGTATTTTTTACATTCATGATTTTCTTTATCTGTAAACTTGATTCATTCTTTGCTACAGAAAGCTTAATTTTACCTTGGGATCGTCTTTACAGTCTCATCTTTTGTGGGTAACCCTGTATTTATTCGGATTGTCGATGTTTGTGTGTCTAAAAAAGAACTGCAGGGTCCGTGACAAAATTCAGTGTGGAAAACATGTTTAGGGAACTCCTGGGCCCAGTATGATAACAAATTTGAGGGAACTCCAGGGCCCATTATGAAAACAATCTTGGGAAACACCAGGGCCCAGTATATGTATAACTATAATAAATCGGATATAGATAAGGAAGGAAAACTGATAACTATGCATGAAAGGATATTTAGTTTATACAGTGTTAGGCAAGAGGCAGGGAACATTCAGCCTGCTATGAAATGTTGTATCAATTTTTAAAGGGACAGGCCGGCAATGTAATGTAGTTGAACTGAGTATGCAGTGTTGTGGAAAGCTTCTTTAGGAATCATTTTAAAAGATCTGTAAATCCTGAGTTTGAGTGCAAATTCGACGTTTAAAACTCCCACTTTGAGGGTGGATATGTTTTCAGAAGTGTTTTTTTTTTAATTATTAAATAACGACGATAAAAATTGTAAACAAAACTCTACAGTAGACTAATTAGTTGTTCAGGAACCGGTTCCAAAAATAAAAATTAATCTTATCATTGAAAATAAGTAATTTTGTTCAATTATTAGTTTCTATTTTCTCATATTTTCTGCAGATTTTCTGGAATTATTATTGAAAAGACGACATTTGAAGAATTTGTAGAAATCTGCGAATAAATTTATAGAAAATAAGAAATTCAATATAATGATGAAAACGAAGTAATTGATTCTAGCATTGATTTATTGACAAATATCTTTTCAGAAATATGTTCCCAACCATCTAATTAGATTACTGTATGATTTTTACTTTATTTTTCGTCGTCGTTATTTAGTAATTTTAAAAAACTAATTCTGTAAACGTTTCCACCGGCCCCCAAAAAGTAGGAGTTTTGAACGTCGAATTTGCGCTTAAACTCAGAATTTACAGTTAATTTTAATGTGCTGTCTTTAACATTGACTCAGTTGTGCTTTTATTTCGCAAAATGGTGAGAGGGGGGGGCGGGTAATTATAAGTATTCTGAAATATATCTTTAAATTTCAGTTTTGTTTATAATCATGAACTTTTTATTTAAATATTTATTTCCATTCTCATGTTCTTAAATATTTATGTTTTAAATAACAAGTATTTACATTTTCAAAATATGTTGAAATTTTTCATTGTGGTTTTAAATTTTGTATTTTCTATAATTTTGAAGTTTTTTAAAAGATATTTTATAAGCGTTATAACTTCTTACGTAACTTTGCAAGTTGTTCTTAAAACGCGTATACTTCTTTTTATTGCCTAATTTGGAGACTTCATCCTGCCCTTCGTGGATACTGTGTACATTAGTCAGCCTTTTTATCAAGGTTATGTAGGCCTTAAAGGGACTGTTATGTAGGCCTTAAAGGGACTGTTATGTAAGCATTAAAGGGACTGTTATGTAGGCATTAAAGGGACTGTTATGTAGGCATTAAAGGGAATGTCGACGTAATGTCAAGGGATCATCCAGAGGATCATGTCTTATTTTCAACGGTACCCTTTTCTGATTACTAATGTGAAAGCTATCGTTCGTCAAAATTATAAAAATTATAAAAGTGCTTTATTTTAACAATTTCCGCTTTTAAATGAACTGGCGTTGTGATTTCAGATTTCCCTCCATTAAAAGAATTCTCGATTCACAACAGTCCCATCTAAACATTACAAAAATAGTTCTCTAGACGGACCCTAAATGTACATGGTCAAAGTATGGCATGTGTCCACAGTGCCCGGCCCCCTTGTCTGCCCTGGCCGCTTTGCTCAGCCCTCGAGCCAGTCCTAAACCTAACCCTGGAATAATTATAAAAATTTCTTAAACTTTAAATATGTACATTTAATCATGGAACCAATCTTTCTGAATGCATTGTAAATATAAATTTTTGCAACGTTAAGTGGTCCTTCAATTAAGGGTGGGCATGGCCGATACACCACGGTACCCTTGAAACCTTTCATTGATAAATTAATCATTTTCCAGCTTGTAGACCTAAATGATCAATTTTCGAAAAATTATGAATATCTCATGAATTCTGGTCTAGTCAAAGCTTGAAGCTTTTAAGGGTTCCGTCGTGAATTGGCACGGACATATTCCACTCTTGAGCTCTATTCAATTTAACTAAAGCATACAGTCCCTTAAAGCATACATTCCCTTAAAGCATACAGTCCCTTAAAGCATACAGTCCCTTAAAGCATACAGTCCCTTAAAAAAACCTAAATCTGCCAAGTCTGCTGAGAGGGAGGAGAAGAGAGTCTTGGGACTTGTACTGCTCAGGTTCATTCATCTATTCATTCATTCATTCATCTATTCATCTGTTCATTTATTCATCCATTTATTTACTCGGATTTAAATGTTTAAATGTAGCTTTTCAGGCTGCCATTTCTCTTCGTTAAAACTCAAATTTTGTGTATTTATCTGTAAATACTGATAGATATTTCTTTCAAAAAATAGCATTTTTTCCATTCTACATTTTTCACTTTTAATCGTTTTGACATTAATTAAANAATTAAATTAAGACCGACAGACAACACGTAGCACACACCTACTTTTTCCTCATGTTCATTGGTTCCTTTGTTCACTTGATTATTCTTCGTTTCTTAATCAAATTTCAGACAGTAAAAAGAATTTTTATCATCACTATATCTCATATTGTTATTAATAATATTAAGTTTTTCATTACTATTTTCATTAATATTGAAATTTTCATATTAATTTTCTATTTTGTTGTCTAGAGGTGAGAATATTGTGAGTATGACCGTTGAAGGCCCGCCTCCACAGGACGAAGGTTTGCATTTATTCTAAAAAAAACTTTTTTTAATAATGGCGGGGATGGGGTATATGGCAGGGGTTTATATAGGATTGATTCGGGTACACACATTGTAATGTACTAAATATGTCACTCCTAGATACTTGAATCTGGCTCAAATAGTGCGTCGATAAACTTCATGATTGTTTCTTCCTTTTCTTTTGAGTAGAAACGAATTAATTTAAACTTTAGAACCTTTAATTTAGATGAATGTCGTCTGTTTTCTTCGCTTCATTAAATTTTGTAAAAAATCATTCTAAATGTAACATATGGTTTATTTCAGCATATTTCAGCTGAAAACTTTAGAATGGGATATCATTAATCGCAATCTCTTCATCTGAGTATCCAATGTACACTGATTTTCTTCTTAATCCTCTTTTTTGGATACCCCTCCTGTATAAGAGTTACGTTTGATAACAATTACAGATTTGATACTATATTGATTGGATTAACATCCGATTTAACTAAAGTCAGGTGTTCACAAGCCGACTTTAAGAGCATTAAAACAATTATAAAATTAATCATGTTATTATGTAAAAAACATATTTTATCACATTTGAGGACTTTAGTCAGTTTGAACGTTAGCCTTAATAAACATTAATCCAAAACTTATGTTCGTTCAATCGATCATTAGTTCAATTGTTCAATTGATATGACACCATTAAAAACAGAAATGCGCAAAATTAAAAACCGGGTTTTCAAAAGCTAAAGAGCGCATCTCTAATCTCTAGAAATAAATCTAAAGACTAAATTGGTATGGAGATTTGAAAAAGAGAGGATCAAGCATTGATCTCGATATCCACCATTCTAAAGTTTTCAGCTCTGGACACATTTTTTTATTAATATCTGTTACAGCATACTTGAAAGAAATTTATAAGAGAAAGAAACACAAAAGACTAATTATTCCATTGATGTTTTAGTTTTTTTCTCTGTAAAAAGGAACTGTCGATTTAACTTCAACGGTACCCGTTCAACCTAAGATATTAATATTGCGGAAACTTTTTTTTTCTAGAAAGAAAAACATTTTATAGTTTGGTTTATTTACTCTTATTTAGACAAATCTTTTAAGGGTATCTTTGTGAATAGGACAAGGCAGCTACTACACTCAACATTCTCTTTAACATTGATATTTTCCAGGTATGCCTCGTGTACCAGTACCCGGTGGCGGCGGTCCTGGAATGGGAAGAGCGGCGGGACGTGGAATCGGCGGTCCATCCGGCGGGCAACCCGGTCTTTCAGGTGAAAAGTATTTTTCTATATACAACGTTGTAATCTCTGCAGTGCTTAGGATCCCTTTAATTTTGATGCGGATCCGGATCAAGGTCATGAACATTTCTTCAAGATTTTCAGATTTTTGTAACCGAAGATTTTTTAATTATTGTTCTTTTTTCGGTATTTTTTATGTTAAAATATTTGATATTTTTTCTCTTTTCGACAGGTAAGATTTGGATTTTGGGAGCAAAAGATGTCGGCAGTTTTTGTTGATATTTTTCCCCATGGAATCGGATCCGTGGATACGCGTATTTTTGCGTATCCGGATTTAGGAAGTAAAAATGTTTCCGATCCAACCGATCCGGATCCTGAGCACTGAATCGTTGTTAGTCTGTTTGTCTTACTTTGTTTGGATGTCCTATCATAAGTCATGAATCCCTAGTCCCTGGACCGATTTGGATCCAATTTTAAAGGAATAAAACAATTACTCCCCCCCCCCTCATATCTTTTGTGTGTAAAATTGTACTGCGTTTTCTAGTAGGAATGTAAACAAACTACTAACTAGTTATGTTTATATTCCGCCCTGAACGGGCCTTTTAAATAAAGATATGGGGGACCTTGCATATTCAATGAATCAAACTATGTCAGTTTTCATGTTTAATTATTTTGTTTTCCTTAATATAATGCATCTTTACATGTAGTGCATATTTCATTATGAACAATACCCTTCTCTCTACACATTTGTTGAGATAAAAACCTATTCTTGTAGGGCTTCCCTTATAAATGTTTAAAGGCAAAGTTTAGAAGGATAAATCTTCCCAAAAATAAATTCCTTGAAAGTATTTCACTGTTACTAAGGTTTAACCAGGTAAAACATTATTGAGATTTACTACGACTCTCAGAAAAGTGTAATTGAACCTATACAAACAGGTTTAAGTCAGTTCTCTCAAATTGGCAAAATCTCTGAATGTCTGATTTGTGAGATCGTTAACAGAGTCATACACAGGGATGGGGCTCAGAGCCTCAGCCCCCCCCCCCCCCCCCCCCCTCTTGGACGGGTAAAAGTTTTTGATGCCAGCGGGTATTTAGGCCCAATTGTTGCTGAGCCCTCCCCCTGTAAAGAACAAAATTAACCCACCTTATAGACTAATTCCTGTGTGTTCATTTAACAAAACCTCGTTAATAAATTTTTAACGTTATTTAAAAAATATTTTGTATATTCCAGGTCCAGTGCGTGGTGTTGGTGGTCCATCTCCTCAGATGATGGCCCCGGGTGCGCATGCGTCAGCACCTCCGATGCGTGGAGCGCCTCCCGGCAGATTTTAAATCATCTGCGCAAGCGTCAATTCCTTAATTGCTATGACTTAACTACCATCCTCCCGAATGTGTTTTTCAACACGGATTTATTCATAAATTTCAAATTTGTAAACATTACATTTTTTTCATCAATAAACTTCATTCCTTTAAATTGTTCTTTTTTTAAATTTAAAAACAAGGGTGGAGGAATAATTGTTAAAAATCTATTATCCTTATTACAGAACTACCACTACGCACGAACCGCTAGTAATTATGCCCTTACGCAAAAAAGAAAAGAAAAAGTCGTTTATTGAATTCTGAAAGGATGAATTAATTTTGAAAGAAACTACTGCGAAGTCCAAATAAAATTAAATTCTTGGACATTTTATTCTAAATTCTGATCCGAAAAGCGTAAGGAAAACTGAATAAGTCGAAGTCAAAAAAAACTTCATTTTAAGGTTATATTGAGTTCTCTTGCTCTGCCTTGATTAACTTTTTTTTTTTTTTTGTGTTTTTGAAGTTTAAATTACTCCAGAAGAAACTGATAAAAGAGAACCAGGACAAAAATAATTTGAAGTCGAGGTATGAAGCAGTGCACTGCATAGGATCCGTAACATTTTGGCTGTCTGGGTACGGATCCGCTAAAATATGTAGAATTAAGGGCTTAATATAAAAACTGCAAAACAAATCTTTGGCTCTCAAATCTGAACTGTTGAAAAGAAAGATTTTCAAATATGTCCTTATCTCTGAGGGGTTCATCAAGTTGTTGCATAAAAATAAGTGAAAAGAAGAAAGAAAATTAATTGGAAAATTCTTCTGTTAAAAAAATCGGTAAAACTTGACCTGGATCCGGATCCATTTTTTCCAGTGCGAATCCAGGATTCGGATCCGCATCAAAATTAAATGGATCCTAAGGATCCACATTAAAAAAAATAATGGTTAGTTACGCAATATTAAAATATATATGAAAATTCAAATTGAAAAGAAAGCTGATCACAGGAGAAGAATTTACATTTTGCTATTATCATTCGGACTCTTTTATGATGATTCTTTAAAGATCTTTACTTCATCCCATCTTTTGGTAATTTTTTAACTTCAATTTTACTTTTTATATCGATGTTATTCAATTTAATAATAGCCATCTCTTTTTCATTTTTCTAATGTACTTAGACTTTTTCACTCAACTTTTTTTCAGCTCTATTTCTTATCTTTTCTTATATATTAATATAATGAAGACGACTTTATGAAGTATTATTGTTAACAAGCTTTTTTTCGAATTACAAGTTCTCAAGTAATTAAAGAGAAAGATTTATTGTTTGAAAGCTTCACTTTGTTCTGATGTTTTTGTGTATCCATGCTGTTTAAAAAACTTGATATAAAGCAATTGAAATCGAAAGTCATCTTCATCATATTGATATAATCGCTTACCACTTTATGTCCCCACATTTCTTCATATTCTTTTTTTAAAATTATTCTTCCTTTGTTTTTTACCGGATATTGTTCTGCTAACTATAACTCTTCTTTTTTCTTTTCATATACTTTGCTTGTCTGGGCGTTTGTTTGTCTGTTTTTTTTTCTTGTGATTTTTACATTTTTTTATTTTTTTTATCGATTTGATGGTTATTATATCGTTAGAACTGACGAGGGTCAACCCAGACCGAAATATATTTTCAATAAATGTGGAACTAACATCTACTTTTTTACTCTACAGAGGTTTGGTCCATCACCATCACTGAATTTTAAATCTGTTTTGTTTGTTTGGGTGTTTGTTTGTTTTGATGGATTGTTTGTGTCCAATAAACGGCTGAACAGCAAATTTTGTTTGTAAATGCTCGAATTTACAAAAATGTGTGTCCAAAAGTTTTTTTTTATTTAAAAATACATCTACATACAGTGAAACCCTTAATAACGAATACATCGGAAGAATTCATCAAATGTCGTCTTGACAATTTTTCAATGAGTTTTATACTTTATTACGTAAATTTCAGTATTTGCGAAAATAAATAAATAGCCATGAATATGCGGGAACAGTTTTAAAGAGTTCCATATAACCATTTAATTAAAAAACTAAATATCTGCAACATTCCATTATCAGAAAGTGAAGAATACGACATTTGATGAATTCTTTCGATGTATTCGTTATTAAGGGTTTCACTGTACAAAAATACATTTGTATGTAGATGAGATGAAAATTTTGGTTAAGGAAAAGGAAAAAGAACTTTGATTTTCTAATCCATTTATCTTTAAAACGCTATGTCCAAGAGTTTTTATATTTCAAATTCTGAATTCTGGAAAAGTAAATACAGAATTTTTATTAACTTTAAATCATTACTAATTGCAAGACAGATCGATAATCTAGAATAATACTAGATTTCTCTGCTCGGCGATAAGAAACAAATATTTACAATGTTCAAATATAAGGGAGGCAATATAATGTTAAAGTAACCGCTAAACAGTTTTTACTATAATGCATAATGCAGGACTTATCCACAG
>NW_019398587.1:0-7907 GCF_000591075.1 Eurytemora carolleeae
TTCAAGAAATAACGTATACTTATTTTTTTCTAGATAAAACATTTTTAGAGTGCGTTGATTCAAATTATTTAATACTCTTGCACTCTATCAAAAATAAAACTCATCCTTCATCATGATATGGACTTTGGTTAAAACATTTTATTTTGGGCCGGAAAAAACTCATGCTAGGCTTAAGATATGAGAAGATTAAGCACAGCTCAAGCAGCCTCCGAACCTTCTACTCCCAGATCCTATGACAGACATCTATTCCTGAACCTCTATTACTGAGAACACCTGGGGGTTGTGGAGGGACTCTGGGGACTGTGGACAGAGGTAGGGTGGGGTGCGTGGTAAGTTACCCTACTTATGAACGTAAATTATAGGTTGATTACATTAGGTGAAGGGTTGCGGGTTTACAATTTGTTACTAATTTGTTATTAATCCTATGGTTTTTTATATCTAGGTTTTTTAGATAGCTATTTCACATTCCTGGACAGTCGATTTGATTTATCGTAACTTTATTTGGACATTATATTAACATGGTTTTAAATTAATTTTAATGCTTATGGGTTTTTCCATTATTGATTAATTAATTGTATTAATTTGGTTGTATTATTTAATTGTATTAATTTGGTTGTATTTCAGATTCTACGTTTACGGCTATGATGCTAAGCAAAACATTTTTTGCGTTTACAGCCATGAAGCTCATTTAGTACATGACGAATGGTTCATCATTAACCTAACGGCGAAGAACTTCTAATGCTAAAAAGATGGCAGCTATGTGTTAAATTATTGACCAGACCAGCAAACAACGTTTGCCGTTACATATTGTCGTTTACAAATTTGTTTTGTATGTAGAAGTTCGGTTAATATACTTCATCTGGCTTAACTAAGCATTTAATTTGTTTGTCTTATGTGCAGTTTAGGGTTTTTTGATGTATCAACAGTCATCACTGTTTAAATGTTCACTTGATTCGCGGAAAGGGTTTGTCCTTTATTATGTGTTAGTTTACTGACTAACTAACTAACATTTAATTTGTTTGTCTTATGTGCAGTTTTGTCTTTTACAAATTTGTTTTAAATGTAGAAGGAGGGTTAATTTACGTTATGTGGCTTAACTAAGCATTTAATTTGTTTGTCTTATGTGTAGTTTTTGGTTTTTGATGTATCAACAGTCGTCACTGTTTAAATGTAAACTTAAGTAGCGAAAAGGGTCTATCCTTTATTAGCTTAAACAGTTCATGCTGTATCTGGCATAACTAAACATTTAATGGTATGTCATATGTGATGTTTTTTAATTTTATTGGGTTGTATCGTTAATGTTTTAAGTTTAACTTTAATTCAACTAGTTTCACGTGAACATTTCATTCTTTATTGGCGGGAACAATTCAGAATTTTTGTGACGTATGCATTGAGTTTATTTGTCCGGTTTTTAATTTAGTTATTCAGGTATCGTTACTATTTAAATTTATTTAGATTAGCGGAAACGGTTCATGCTTTATCTTACATAATTATAAATTAATTTTATTAGTCGTATAAATAAGTTGGAAGGTGGATGAAAGTATATATAAAAATCTTAGGTGTTTTTGTCTATGGTTGATTATGCGCGTGTCAATTATGGCTGAGAATAATCTTGGAATTAATCATTATTATAAATTTATTTTGTTTGTCTTATGAATAAATCAGAAGGTGGATAAAAGTATATATAAAAATCTTAAGTGTTTTTAGTCTATGGTTGATTATGCGCGTGTCAATTATGGCTGGGAATAATCTTGGAATTAATCATTATTATAAATTTATTTTGTTTGTCTTATGAATAAATCAGAAGGTGGATAAAAGTATATATAAAAATCTTAAGTGTTTTTAATCTTTAGTTGATTATGTACATGTCAATTATGGCTAAGAATACACATGGAATTAATCATTATTTTGTGGATTTTAATGTTACATTATAAAGTATTAAGTGAGTTTGTACATGTAAATTATGGCTAAGAATAATCATAAAATTAACCATTGTTTCGTGGATATTATTGATACGTTATAAAGAATTAAGAGCTTTTTAAATAAAAACTGTTCTGGTGCTAATATTTTTCATCGCCATACACAACTATGATATTTTGGTAACAGATATAAAGACGCCCTTTATGGCAATCGATTAATTATTAGTACAGTACTGCAATGCCGAGACTTATTGTACATTAAAACTCACATGGACGTAATTGTTGGAATTTTCTGGAACTTTGATTTTAAATTAATGCAGTTATACAGCAACCATGGAGCTGAAACAATACTTCTTTATAACTGCAAAAGACAATGATGTCTTGAAAGCGTGTTTTATTATGCACGGGACGGATAAGGGATTGCAGTTACTTACTCAAGTTATTGAGTCTAACAAGCTAATTTTTGGAGGGGTTATTTAACCTACGAGGCTGGATGATAGAGTTTCTCATCTAAGCAAATATTGTGCTCAGTTTAGCGAGTTTGTGGATCTTGTGCCAAGCTATGATTCTAGCCAAGGAGACGAAGAAATCATTGTCCAAGTGATCGATACAGGAATCATTCAGGATACCTACTTTTCTGAGGTCTTAAAGGACAAAGTGGTTAGTTTATACAACAACTTCAAGGAGAATGGCCCGACGGATTCGGACTTTCTAGTTAGTCCCCAGTGTGTGGAAATGCTCCCTCCTAGGCCACCTCCAGATGTTAAGCAACGTAAACCTACAGAAATAGAGGTACAGATGAGAAAACTAGCTGAAAACTCGGAAAAAGCTTGGAACGAGAGTAAAAAAATCCTAAAGGCTGTGGAGGATGTTCACAAAGAGTTGGCTAAGATCAGGTCAGAGCAGGAATGTATTAGTAACAGATTGGATGACGTTGCAGTTAATAATGTGGCTTCCCATCATCAAGGTAAGAAATTCAAATGCTCCTTCTGTGAAAGCGATGAACATGGGTACAAGGAGTGCGGTCTCAAGGAGCAATGTATAAACTGTGGAATAGATAATCACAAGTCGGAGAAATGCTTCTGGTCAGGGAACAACTGTTCTTGGTGTGGAACTTCAGGCCATGCAAGCAAACTTCATCATGCTAAGGATCAAAAGTTCAGATTGGCGATTATGAATGCTCATGGTCATGAAAACTTACTCAGAAATCATTCAAGGGTGCAAATAATTCCAAAAGATAATTTTGATTTTGTTTAATAATAAAGTTTTTTCTATGTTATGTATGACTGTTTATTTATTAAGGGTTTTTAATGGTTAAGTTTTCATAGTAATATTGTGCTTGTTAATGACATGACACAAAGTTTTTTTCGGAGCTGGGAGCTTTAGAATATTTGGTTTTTTCAATAATATGACTTGGTTATTATGATAAACGGACTTAATAAATCCAAACCAAGAATTTAGCTTGATTTATGAATATTAAGGGTCTTTTGTTGAGATTGTTTATTGATGCAACACGTTGTTATTTATTTTTTGAAAAGTGTTATTTGTGTGTTTATTTCCAAGTGGGAAAATCAGATGAGAGAGACTTACTGCCAGACCATTCATAATTCTTTTTTAAATGATATAAAGACGAGTTTATTCACAACCTTATGTAAATGGTATGGAAAACTTTGGTTTACATGATAAACAGACATGATAAATCCAAACAAAGAATTTAGCTAAGCTTAAGAACAATAAGGGTCCTTGGTTGAGATTATTTATTGATACAACACGTCGTTATTTATAACTATTTTTGAAAAGTGTTATTTACTTATTTCCAAGCGAGAAAGTCTGATGAGAGGAAATTTACAACTAGGCTTTTCATGAAACTTTAATATGAATTAAAGACGACTTTGCTCACAACTTTGCGTATATTTAATGGGTCTTTGGTTGAGATTATTTATTGATACAACACGTCGTTATTTATAACTATTTTTGAAAAGTGTTATTTACGTATTTCCAAGCGTGAAAGTCTGATGAGAGAAAATTTACATCTAGGCAATATGATTTAAAGAAGACTTTGCTCATAACTTTGTGTATATTTAATGGATCTTTGGTTGAGATTATTTATTGATACAACACGTCGTTATTTATAACTTTTTTGAAAAGTGTTATTTACTTATTTCCAAGCGAGAAAGTCTGATGGGGGGGGAATTTACATCTAGGCCTTTCATGAAACTTTAAAATGATTTAAAAACGACTTTGCTCACAACCTTATGTATTTTTAATGGAAACCGTTGAAAGGTTTTTTCATGGTCAATCTAATTATTGGAGGGAGTCCATCTGATAAGATTTGAACATTCTGATAGTTTTTGAGCGGGGTATAGGGTAATGTTTTTTTAATTGATTTTAATTGATAAAGTCTGGATTCATCATTGAAAATGAAACTTTACAGTACAGGTGGGGAGGTTTAATCTGTAAACTAGAATGTTAACAAACTGTTTTCCAGCGACCTTGAAATTAAAACTTTACAGTACAGTTGGGGAAGTTAAATATGTAAAATAGAATGTTAACAGAACTGTAGTCCAGTGCCATTGCCGCGCAATCTTACCAAGTCTTTGTCCGGCGGAGTGAAAAGAAATTTGATTTTTAAGTGTTTTTCGTTTATATTAGATTAAGTAGCGTTAGTTTAGGTTTGACGTTTGGTCTGGTAGTAGGATGGCTGCGCTTATAACTATTTTTTCTGCCGGAAAACCAGTTGATCTTTTCTACGTTATAGCCGAGCCAAAATATCAAGAAACAATAAACTCTTATTTAGCCAGCAATGGATGTACGGCGGACTACCTACCGGTTGCTAATAGCATGGAAAAGGCAAAGCATATTTTAAATAAGGTGTTCAACAATTTGAAGATGAAGGTTCCTTCCTTATTTAGACCGGAAGGACCGCTATCCTTGATTGAGTTCCTCGAGCAGTTAATGGCTAGGGATTTTATCTCAACAGTCTGCGTCTCTCCGGAAATTCGTAGAAAGATTAAAGAGAAAAGTACAGTTAACAGCCATGCGGACACTACTACTACGGTTGATCCTCCTTCCCCGGCTTTCGACAGTTCATTTGATGACGAGGTAGTTAATGAAATAGCTTGCCTGGAGAACTCGAAAAATGCGCTTGATCAAGCTATTATGAATATGCCCATTCTAGACGCTATAAACAAAGTAAATGCTAACCTGGAATCTCAGAACAGTTTAATGAAGGATGTAATGTGTGAGGTTAAAGATTTGAAAAGAGAAATTAGAGAGATTAAGGATGTGCAAGAGAAACAAGAAGTTACTTTGCAAGGGATTCAGGCCAAACTTCAGATTGAACCGACGATTTGGTGTCATTTCTGCAAAATTTCTTCCCATAACTTTCAGGATTGTAAGCTCAAAGAATTATGCATCTTCTGTGCTACTGAGTACCATTCAGCTGATGAATGCATCTGGAAACTTATGAAGTGCAGTGAATGTGGAGAGCAAGGCCATAGTAACCAAGTTCATCATGTGAAAGAGCCGGCAATGAAAGAAAGAATCAGGCTGTGCCACGGGAAACGAAAGTTCAGCTTCCGGTAGTTCATCCAGCTTTCCAATGGGTGTTTAAGCATTATTTATGCTTTACTTACTTGGATGTCCCTGTGGATATTATATTAATAAAGTTTTTATGATTTTCCCACATTTTAATACATGATATTTAGGATAGAATGAGGAAGGATATTTTTAATAGGATAAATGCGTATTAAGTTTAACCAATTTCAATTGCTTTTTGCGACTTAGCTAAGGCATATGACTCAGTGTGCCGTGAATTACTTTATACTAAATTAAGAAGTGTTGGTTTTGGTGGAAAGGTAGTTTCACTGATTAGAAGTATGTATTATAATGATTCAATTAGAGTCAGTTTAACTCAAGGTCTTTCAGCCCCGATGTATTTCACACAAGGGGTCAAACAGGGTTGCTCATTGTCCCCATTATTGTTTGCCCTATATATTTCATCCCTAGGGACTGCATTGCATAATACAAAATTAGGGGTTAACATAGGAGATGAAATGGTTACGGCTTTGTTTTTTGCAGACGATCTTGTGTTAATTTCAGGTACACCAAAAACTGGAATGAATAAACTGTTAAAGGTGGTTTGTAACTTTTGCACTGATATGAAAATGACTTTAGCAACCAGTAAAACTTATATTATCTCAAATGCTACATACGATATCAACTGGTCAGTTAATTCAGAAACAATTGAAGAAATTTTAGTTGCTAAATATTTAGGAGTTAAAATGCAACTGAGAGGAAGAAATATAATTGGCCAGTATGAAGAGATAATGATTAAACGACCTAGAGCTATGCGTATGCAATAATGAATCTAACTAGGGGGGGTCTTGATAGGGCGATAATAGCTAAAAGAGTTTGGGAAACATGCGCTATACCAGCAATCTTGTACTGTGCGGAAGCATTAACTATAAAAAAAAGCACAGTAAGGGAGCTAGAACGAATCCAAAATATGATTGGTAGATTTATACTCCAGGTCCCAACTTCAACCTCAAGAGCGCTGGCCTGGATAGATGCGGGTCTTATGCCAATGTCATATAGAATACTTACAAGCCTTGTTTATTTACGGTATTATTAAAACAAAAAATAATCCAACCCTTACAAAAATTTTAAGACAAGCATTAGAATACCCAGCAGATGCTTACACTAGATCATGGATGAAAATAGAAGCTCAAGTTGGTTTAATTGCTAATTATGCTAAGAAAACTCACTTGCAAGCTGCGATTACACAAAAAGCAGTGGAATTTGTATTGAGTGTTAAAAGGCAACACTCTACTTTAAACACAACCCCCCAGCCCTGGCATTGGTTTAAAATGCAGGAGCATGTGAATGATTCAAAGGCAAGTAAAATTTTATGCCAAATCAGGGGAGGAAATGCTCAATTAGGCAATAGGTACAAAAACAGATATTGTTTTAAGTATGAATTTTGCCCACACTGCGAAACATTTGGCCTTCATATTAAACTAGTTGAATCTCATGTTATTTTTGAATGTCCAATGGTAGCCTCACTCCAACGAGAGTTAAAGTTATCTAATTTCATGGCTGCACATAAGGCCAAGGGACCAATAGTAAATGTTAAAATTCTAAGAAGTTACCTTGGCGGAGACAGTTCAAAGGGGAAATCCCTAATAGAAAGAGGTAGAAAGCTGGGGAAAATTATTGAAACATGGCTAACAGCGGTACATGAACCAGCTCTTTTTTAAAAACGTAAGCAGTCAAGTTTATACTTATTTATTATTTTATTACTCTAGTTTATTCTAGTTAATTCAAGCAATAGGCTTAAAACTTATTTTTAGTCAAAAAAGGCTGTCTTACTTAAAATCATCCATTCCAAACCAAAACCTTATTTACTCAAAGTGTATTGAATTATCTTTTACCAATAAAAATGGAACGTGGATAAAATTAGGCAAGGTGGCATAGCATCTTTTTTTTCTCAGTAGGAATGAAGACCCTGCAGGTAAATTTAATAATCTATTTGATAAAATTTAATTTAACCGTTTTTTACACTACAGTAAGGCTAAAAGGTTTAATGTTGGCTTTTCAATGAACATTTATTTCAGTTTTAACGCTAAAACTATGGGGGAGGCCTAAAAACGTTTTAGTTAAATCATTTCTATAACCAACTAGTTAGATTCACATTATTTATGATTTACGAAACACCTTGATTTTTCTCAAACGTGTGTACTGTTCAAAATGCTATTTAAAGCATTTTTAGGCCTCTTTACATATCTGGCATACACACTGGATTTTTTATAAAAATTCAAACCCGATATGATCCATGAGACCCACACAGACACGGGTAAGTGGCTGGAGCTCGACCCTGGAGTTCAACGTACCATTGCCATCAGGACATGATTCTTTGACTGTAGGTTGATTGTTAATAATAATAATAATAAGTTCTCTAGTTCTCTAGCTTTCTAGCTCTCTAGTTCT